>NW_015151113.1:16017-20051 GCF_000732505.1 Cyprinodon variegatus
AGGCATTTTAAAGAGACGACTCTGTGGGAGTGGGGAGTACCAAGATGGCGGCACATGACCTAACTTTTTTGGGCTACCAGCAATCCAGTGAATAAATAGAGATCAGTGTTTAGGACGGCCATGGCCAATCAGGAGGAGCATGAAATCAGAGTTGGTGGGACTTCCTGTTTCTGCAACCTCTATCTGGAACAAATAATGGATGTCTATTCTATTAACATTTCTCTATATTTTTAATGGGTCTGTTTAATGTGTTGTCTTCTCAATTCAGAGGGCCCCCTGCCTGTCTTTGCCTAGCCCCAAATTTCCTAAATCCGCCCCTGTTTTAGACGAGGCTCTGCTCAGAACTGAATCATCTGCAGCCTGTTTCTGTGTCATAGCAGTACGCTGTGGTATTTGCTGAATGCTCCACTTTTTCCAACCCATCATTTTTTTCCCGGCTGCTCTCTAAGTTCCAAGCTCTGCTCCCCTCCTCCAGCCGCTGCCTTCAGAGCAGCAGCGTTTCTCTGTTTTGTCTCCATCTGCCAGAGGGCAGTCACTGATTAACTGGAGGACCAGACCCAGCAGCCTCCAACTTTCCATAGAAACTCTGAGCTGCAGATGTTTGTTGGTCTCACCTTCCTCCAAGCTCTTTCCTGATGTCCTCTATGGGTATCTCAGGGGTCAGAGCTTTGTTTGAAGCTGAACATGAACAGTGGATTTGGACCTTGTCCTGCTGGATGAGTTGAGATGTTTTGTAAATGAATCTGTTGTATTATTTTAACTTATTTTAGCATTTAAAACTCAGCTAATAAATATTTGTCTCTTTCCTGGACTCATGCTGTGTTTTTCAGAAATGTTCTGAGTCTAACTGTCCTCTGATCCAGTCTTCTGGGCAGGTATACCTCTGCTTCAGCCGACACAGTGGAGTACAGAAAAAGGGGAAAGGAAGCCCAGCTTGCACATGTCATTGAGTCAGTGTTGGAATATTTGGTCCAATGGGTTTCGATTTGAAACGGCATCGGTAATCACTGCTCCTTTTATTGCCATAGCGCCCAGAGGGAAAGATGTTGCTTTGAGAGCAATTGACCTGAAAGGTCCCATAGGGATGGTCCAATAGATTCACGGTGATTGCTTCTGGCATTTGCTCAATAGGTAACTTTACCCTTCTTTGATTTGTAGGATTCTGAAGGT
The DNA here is from genome assembly GCF_000732505.1 of Cyprinodon variegatus. Taxonomy (NCBI): domain Eukaryota; kingdom Metazoa; phylum Chordata; class Actinopteri; order Cyprinodontiformes; family Cyprinodontidae; genus Cyprinodon; species Cyprinodon variegatus. Next base: position 17,188 of record NW_015151113.1, read on the forward strand.
CTATGTTGCTTCATAACATTATGCTAAGTTGTTTCCAACCTGTGGAGGTAATTTGGCCATTTAATTAAGACGGGTAAGACCGAGTACAGACTACAGGTCAACAGCCCTAAAAGGCCAGAGCTGGAGTCCGGCTTAGACATTGGCGGCCAGTGGATGTCGGGGCACATGGCGCTTAAACCACAAATATTCAGACTCAGTTCATGTAGTCTTCAAGATTGCTCAAGAACAATACTTAAGCCGTTACCGCGTGTTTTTCAAACATGGGTCGACCCGCTAACAATCGGCATTTGGCTCCCTTCCCACTGGCAAAAAAAATCCTGGGTCTGAGCCCTTGTCTGTTGACACCATCACGCTGGGTTAGCATTGATGATGTCACCAGTGCAACAGAAATCACTTAAGTAAACAATGGAGAGCAGCATGGAAGGAAGCCAGGGCGTATTCAGTGTGCTTTATTGTTTCTTTCTATTATCTGTCCGAATCCCTCTCACCAGAGCTGCTCCATGTTTAACAAATGTAAACAGAGTCGTTTCAACTTTTTAAATTGATTGTGACTTGTGTGGTGTGTTGACGTCAGGGGCGGATTTACCATTAGGCAATACTAGGCAGTTGCCTGATCCTGGGGCCCAATAAAACTCCCTTTACATGTATAGTTAATACAACTATTCCCTATTTGTGCACATTTATGATGTTTTTGATAAAATTCCTTTCGCTAAAATGCCACCAGAATGTTTATAAAATTAAGTGTGTCTCAGCCCCCCCTTTCAGTGTCCACCATATTGGATCAGTCCATTTGCTGCACATGTTCAGAAAGGTCCAAACAGACAGCAGCAAACCATTTGAAAACAAACGATGCAAAGAGCAGTGTTGCCAACTTAGCACTTTAGTTGCTATATTTAGCGACTTTTCAGACCCCTCTAGCTCTTTTTTCTTTTTTTCAAAAAAGCGCCAAATCTAGTGACTTTTTTCTGCTACTGGAGACTTTGGCGACAACATCTAAAAGCAGCGAACTCTGCTCTCCAGAGCCAGTAGATTGGTAACCCCGCCTCCTGCTCTCCTCTATCTTGTCTGCTGTCATGATTCATGCAGCTATTATTTCATCCAAATGAAAAATGGAGAACAGATAAGCAGATCATGGCTTGTCTGCAGTGAAAAGAAGGACTGGGTTATTTGCTTTGGCCTTTTTGGAAACACAGGAAGGAGCAATCAGCTAAGTGAGCTTAGTGCTTGGAAAAAATCTTTCATTCCTTTAGAGACAGCATGAAAAGTCAGCTGAGTACAAAACATAGAGAGGAAAACAAGAAGAAAAGGGACAAGAAGAGAGGGACAAAACCTAGAACAGATAATGTATGTCTATTCTATTAATATTTCTCTATCTGTATAATGGGTCTGATTTATGTGTTGTCTTCTCAATTCAGAGGGCCCCCTGCTTGTCTTTGCCTAGGGCCCCAAATTTCCTAAATCGACCCCTGGTTGACGTCCACACGTTGCTTTCAATGGTATCACATAATTTAGCCGGTCTGGTGTTCCACAGCATGACGATCAGAGCCAAGTTGATTTTAACGCAGGTCGCTTGCCGAGTCGTTTGAACCGGGCAGACGCGCCTCAGTGAGCTGCTCCCACTGCCACTGACAGCCGATTTTTCCCGGGTTTAAACTAGGTTTTTTCAGCCAGTGGGAACGAGATATTAGAGAGGATCTTGGAGTTGATATCCAAGGCAGTGCAACTGAATTTAAGGTCTACATCACCAAATGAATGCAAATGTGGAAAGCACAGTTCTAGGGGTACAAATCAGTTTGGTCTGATTTGTCCAGATGGATGATGGCAGGAAGTGGTGAATTATGAGTTATCAAGCGAACAAATGTTCTCACATGTTATTTTTAATTGCATTAATCATTTAATGAAAACATTCAGATTGTGAAGTGATGATGATTTTTGTCAAAATAAATGGAATATCAACAAAGTTTGAGCACATTTGAAATGGAAAAGCAGCTGGTCTCATTAAGAATGGTTGAAATAAAAAAATCCCCATCGACAATCACCTATACTTCATGGAGAGACCAACTGAAACACAGCTGCAAAGGGTGAAAGACATGGTACTATTACACTCCCAGGATTAGAAAGGGATGTTGGGTCGGTCCATCTATGGCTCCGTCCTACCATCCAGGTAGATCAGGGGTGGGCAATTCCAGTTCCTGGGGGCCGGCATTCTCCAATTTTTAGATCCATCCTTGGTCCAACACACCTGAATCAGATGGCTGAGCATGCATTCAGTTCCTCCAGAGTCCTCTCAATCATCCAATCACTTGATTTAGGTGTGTTGGACCAAAACACATCTAAAAGTTGCAGGATACCAGCCCTCAGGGATTAGAATTGCCCTCCACTGAAGTAGATAGTAAGTGTACAACTTTAGTAAAACCACGTGTTAACGAATGGTACACTGGTTCCCTCCTGATGATAACAGCAGCTTAAAACATAAGTTCTCCAGGAGAATATTGTAAAGCCAACTAGTTTCAAAGATAAAATGATCGATCATCCTGATATAGCTGAAGAGAGAGCTTTTAATAAACAAGGTGCTGATGCCATAATGGGCACCTGGACTCCTCTCGTTTCCTTTTTAGACAGCATGAAAAGTCAGCTGAGTACAAAACATAGAGAGGAAAACAACAACAGGGTTCCTACAGCATAAGGCAAGTTAAATTCAAGACTTTTTAAGACTTTTTAATGCCACTTGAAATAAAAATGTAAGACCAAATTCACAAGAAACACAAGAAAATCCTGCTTGCGACAACTTAACCCAAAGGTTTATTTTAACATAAACCACTGCACTGATTTTTCAAATTTTGAAAAGCTTCCCATACAGGAAG
>NW_015151113.1:21711-23602 GCF_000732505.1 Cyprinodon variegatus
TAAGAACTTTGAAGGATCCAGTCCAGGTAGACCGCGTCCTTGGAGGATGCAGCCCAGGTTTTCGAACAGAGCCATTTACATTTGCTCATATTTTCCAGACAAAAAGTTAATGGTGCATCTCCTAAATGTCCCGGCCGCAACAACGCTTTTATTGGTTCCGCTATTGGGACGGAACCAATAATGGCGAGCTGTTATTTTTTTTAAATAAAAAAAAATGGCCAATTTTAATGTTTTATTTAGATTACAAAAATAAATCATAATAAAAATGATCCTATTTATGTTTTAGAAATTAAGACCTAGGAAAGACTTATTTAAGACATTTTAATACCAATTAAGGCCTTAGTTTTATTTTGAAGAATTCAATGCCTTTTAAGACTTTTTAAGGACCCGCCGGAACCCTGAACAAGAAAATAGGGACAAAATGCAGAACAAATAATGGATGTCTATTCTATTAACATTTCTCTATCTGTATAATGGGTCTGTTTTATGTGTTCTCATCTCAATTCAGAGGGCCCCCTGCCTAGGGCTCCAAATTACCTAAATCCGTCCCTTTCTGGTACCGGTAGATTTCTGGGCAGGCCTCCATCCATGGATGGACACAATCGACTCCTGACAGCAGCTGATTGGTTGGCTTGATGGACCCAACCACAATGCAAGGAAGAAACCCAACATGCGGTACAAGATGGAAGTACAATATTTATTTTCTGATTAAGTGTTACATGTTGAGCAAGAAACTTACAGTCTTCAGCCAAGAATCAAATGCAGAGATACAGACCGGCCCAGAAATATGTAAAACAGAACTGGCCCGACACACACACACACACACACACGCACACACACACACACATATATACATAATGCTTATGTACATATACTGCTGCTGCACAAGACTTCCAAAAGGTCTGAGATGAAGATGGGTGTGAAAATTTAAAAAGCAGACTGGGTCAGAGAGACATACTGAACGAAGAGAAGAGAACCAAGAAAAAAAAAACCCAAACAAAGACTTCTCATGAAGCTGTATTCACAGGCAGGGCCAATCAACGAGTCTCTGACAGGTCCAAGTCATTGAGACCAGAGAGATTCTTCTGCTTTTCTTTCTTTTGGTAGAGCGGCTACAGTATGTACAGTAGAAACCTCATCTGGTCCAAACACGCACACATCCGGGCTCCCCCCGTCCTGTCTGCTGCTGTAGTGGGACACAGTGGAAACTTGGTGTGGGGTGGGACTCAACAGCAGCCTCCTGATGAAGGCTTCACATTAGTGCCTGGACCCAACTTCACGTTGGGCTTCTCTCCGCCCCCAGCGGTGGCTCCGGGGCCCATCCTTTTCTTGATCTCAGCAGCCATGGTCATGAAGGCTTGCTCCACATTGGTGGCATTTTTGGCACTCGTTTCCAAGAAAGGGATTCCCAGAGAGTCGGCAAACTCCTGCAAACACAAAGCAGGGCGTGAGGGTCTGCAGCGTCCTGTCAGGAGTACCAACAATCTTTCAGTCCGACTCACTGATTACTCCAAACACAGTTAATAATTACAACTCTTTTGAACATTTAACCCTTATGCTACATTCATACTTAAAGCAGCAGAGGCAGCTAGGTTACATGAAAAGTCAATGGTTGATGATGCATCATGGCGCAACAAAAGGTCCGCAGCTCATTTGGAGCAGCGTGTCTGAGCAGCTGACGCGCTGGACACAGTGCTGCTGATGCAGAGCACTATGATCACTGCTCTGAAACAGTTTAACGCCTACATTAACTTAAAATGCCAAAATCTGCTGGCAAAATATGTTCAATTATATTATTCTGGTGCCTGCAGTTTGGATAACGTACATGAAAAACGCTAACATCTACATATACATACAATATATACATACTAATTTTGTATATACATACATA
>NW_015151113.1:25478-27789 GCF_000732505.1 Cyprinodon variegatus
GCTCGAGGAGAATCTGTGCAGTATTATTCAATTCATAGGAGTGAAAAAAGGGAAATGAACACTTAATTTAATATGACATAATAAAAAAAAAATCCCCACCAGCGTATGCACAGCTTCTGTCCAAGTATTTTCTTTTTGTTGTGGATTTTTGTAACGGGGATATCTAGGATCATCCATGGTTTTCATGAACTATGTTTGTTCTCTACCTCCAAACTCAGCATCTCTTCATCCAAGCCTGCAATAAGAAGTTTGTTTTGAAGTTGTGAGAGGCGCTCTTGGAAGACTAGATTTGGTTAAACTTTTAAGCCTCCAAGAAATCGTCTTCCTGGTATGTTGAAGAACCAATAGTTTGCATCCAATATTTCATTAAACGGTCTTAGTTTTTGGGAATATATAGGAATTTTGCTCTTATATGTAGATACCGATCTGTCGTTACTATATTTTAATTTGACAAACCGGATCTTCACGCTTTTTTCCTGTTTGGTGCAGATCTTGACCTGGCCAGAGCGGAGAAAAAAATGTACTTTGCTCCGTATTTTGACGGTGAAGGACGGAGAAGACGTACGTGGACGGTGACATGCGGAGGAGTATGGGTGGATGTGGATCAGCTCTCGTGATTAACATGCTCCTCGTATGGAGGACGTGCGTGGCCGAGCGCTGACAGAGGATGTGGAATCAGGGGGTTAGCTTAGCTTGTCTTCGTTCCCAATTCTCCAAATGGAACAGGGAGCTTCTGTGCTGCTAAATGTATGATTTGAGAAGGCCTCACAGCAGACTGGGGCTCTACCTTAGCTGTGGTGTAGTCCACCACCTTCTTGGTGGTCAAGTCACACTTGTTCCCCACCAGCAGCTTGTTGACGTTCTCGCTGGCGTAGCGGTCGATCTCCTGCAGCCACTGTTTGACGTTGTTGAAGGACTCCTGAGAGACAGAACACAGAGCTGTTAGCAGGTGGTTCCGGTCCAAACATGCAGACCAGTGTGCTCCCATAAGGCTACAGTCTGAGTCAGTTAAGTTCTTCAAAAACATGGCTGGGGAGACGAAACAAACTGCATATTAATGATATGAGAGGAAGGGGAATAGATTGCTCTTGATGATGCGCCATCCCGATGAAGCCATCAGAAACAGATGCTACCATGGAATTTTGCGGACAACTGTCCGGTCATCTCATCCTCGGTTGGCATCTGCTGGACTTTAACGGGAGCTTCATACCGGACGATGAGGAGCTCTGGACTAACCTGGTCTGTGACGTCGTAGACCACAATGATGCCATGTGCTCCTCTGTAGTAGCTGGATGTGATCGTCCGGAACCTCTCCTGGCCCGCTGTGTCCCACTGTGGAGAGCAGGACATGGAGAACATCAGAGACGGTTTTTTTTGTTAAACCTCCCTAAGATCTGTTAACCAGATCCACCAGAACATGTTTATCCCTCTTTTCTCTACTCAGACTTTCTTCTTCTCCATCAGGCCCAACATCTGTTCTGCTCCATCACATGTTCATCTGAGGATCCATGGCGCCCCCTAGGGTGCACCACCACAAATCACATCTTTAGGCGCCAGATTCATTTCAGTTTATTCTTCTATAGATTTACGGCAATTCTTGCTCCATCCAAACAGTGACGTTTTTGACAGCCATCTTGAATTTAGTCAGTGGCCGTTTCTTAATATGAGTACTTGTGCGTTCTCATGTACTCATGAGACGTCATCAGCCTCAGCCCTAGTACTGGTCCAGACTGAGAACGGACAAAGTCCCTGGATGTTGTTCTTGTACCTCCCTCTTTACCCAGCATGCACTGCTGCAGCAGCAGCAGCTTCCAGGTTAGCGCTCACAGAGTATTAAGATATAAGTTCTCGTTTCTGTTGCCATTGTTCAATAAAAGTACGTTTTCAGATAATTTGACGTGAGAACATTATAAGCGTCACAATATCTTTACTTATATAATGATGCCAGAAACGAAATTTCAAGATGTGTAGAAGCTCTGCAGCCTCATTCCATCTGTTCAATAAAAAAACATGTTAACCTGTAAGTGGGAGTCATGGTCCTCTGAGACGCCCGGATTTTTTTAACTAGTAAAGAAGAACAAACTATGCGTTCTTGCATTATAATACTAACTTGTTTAAACTTACATCCTGTTGCCATTTTTAGCTGAAAAAGCTCCATATGTCACACAAACTGATTTTTCGGCAGCATCTCTAATTTTTTGAACCTCCTATCTGCTGGTTAATATTCACTGAGTGCTGCTGTGTGTCTCTCCTTCAACCACGTAGCTACTTTGTACAAATGCGACGGCAAATCAGATGTCTCAAAGCGACA
>NW_015151113.1:30453-32347 GCF_000732505.1 Cyprinodon variegatus
ATACTATTTCTTCACAACTACTATATCACAAAAAACATATATGCATCTTCTTTATTGCTAACCACCTTCATCTGGTTGGTGCATTATCATTTAACCATGAGCGACCTCAAAATTATTTCCTTGAATGCCAAGGCGGATCGGCCATGTTGTAAAAAGACAGAAGATTATCACTTTTTGAAGAGGGAGAATGCAGAAATTGCGCTCCTACAAGAAATACACCTGACAGATTTGGAAAGTGGAAAATGAAGGATAAGTTGGACAGGACAGTGTTCTATTCATCCTTCAAATTAAAACCAGACACTTACAATCTGGAGCTTGATGGTCTTCCCGTCCAGTTCTATGGTCCGGATCTTAAAGTCCACACCGATCGTGCTGATGTAGCTTTCTGTGTACGTGTCATCCTGCAGAAAGAGAGAGATAGATAGAGATGGAGAGATAGAGATATAGATAGAGAGATAGATGGATGGATTGAGACATAGATGGAGATGGATAGAGAGAGAAGTTATAGATAAGCAGATTCACATAGCCTGGTAGCAGTAGCGCTCTCAGACAGGATGGAAACTCACCGCAAACCGCAGGAGAAGGCAAGACTTTCCTACACCAGAGTCACCGATGAGGAGGAGCTTAAATAAATAGTCACTGTTGAGAGAGGAGAAGGTTAGAAGAGCACGCCACACTACTTCTGCAGACCAGGACTAAACTGGGCTAAAGCCAATCCGGTGAAACTCAGAACCAGAACCACAGTCCTGCTCAGTGGACACGGGTCACATCAGGCTGGTCTCTGAACCTTTCTCAAAGCCTGAAACGGTTGGTTCTGAAGCTGAATCCAAAGCCCGGCTCTGATGTGGTTCTACTGGTCAGCATCCTAAACTTCCTCATCAGCTCCAGCCAAAGACTGGGGCTTTAGTAAGCCTACGAGTTGTCGGTTTCTCTCTATTGGTCCCGTTGGGTCTGCTGTTGCAGGGTACCATGAGCTCCAACCTACAAAACCAATGAACCCAAAGCAGCTGCTCATCTTCCCTGATGTCCATCAAAACACGACCGGCCCGGTTCTATGGGTCGGACACTGACTGAAAGACACAGAACGGAACCAGCACCTGCCCTTCAGAGATCATCCCGTTCCCTGGCTGACCTGACCAAGATGGCGGCGTTCAGCAGTCGGCGTAAATGTCTGTTGGCTTCTCGGGACAGCTGCTTTAACAGGACAAATACAAACACAACTCTCCATTAAACATGGGAACCGCTTTCTACCTGGTTCCCCTTCAGCTGAGGCTCAGAACACCACGCTATAGAACCTGAACCAAACAACGTCTGGGTTTAAACAGAACCCTTCACAGCTGGGTCAGTGTCAAGTAGCATATAGATCATTATCTATACCCAAAACTAATACGTACGCGGTTAATTTAGCGTTACTTTTAATGAATTTAGCAGTAATCAGTAAAAAAAAATTAAGGTAATAATTATATTACTGGGAGAAGCCTTTTTTTCCCCCAAATACAGTAACACCTCAGTCCTGCCATCTTCCTGCAGTGACGTCACGGTGCGGTAAGCCTAGCGCCAATCTCCCCGCTTTACAAGCGGGAAGTTCAATGGGAACTACTAGACACATCTGCAATCAACAACAATTAACAAAAAATCCCAGTAAACACTGAGACGGAACTCAATGGCAAAGGAAATGATTCTGATTTCAACCGTTGCGTATATTATGACTCCATCCTGGAGAGAAATATCAGCTGTTCTGCTGCCATGAACACTGGGACGGAACTCAGTGGGAAAATAAAAGATTTTAATTTCAACCGTAGCTATTATTATCTGCGACATATGAATCAAGATGCAGTGACTGAAAACATTTGATTGACAGATGACTGTTGATATATGATTGGCAGAATTTAGG
>NW_015151113.1:34615-38819 GCF_000732505.1 Cyprinodon variegatus
ACTAAATCCCAACACTTTCAAAAGTATGGTTGCTTTTTTTTAACTGTACACAGTCTTCCCTTCTTACAGCTTGTCACCTCGGCTCTTGAACAACTCATTTTAACTTTGGGAAAAACTTGTAACCATAACTGCTGCTCCTGAAAAGCCTTTAACATGAATGTTACATCTTGAATATGTATGCTAATACCACATGTTAAATATCTGAAGTAAGAATAAAACTAGAAAATACAAGTAAGATGGTGTTAGTCTGTTCTTGTTTGTTTTTCTTTCCAGCATTATTTCAAAGCTAATTGGCCAAAATTTCTTCTAGCCTTAAGATGACATGGAGCATCTACCTGCAGGTTTACATGCGCCAGATAAAAACATACACCTTATATCTCCCAGTATGAACTGAAATAAAACCAAATATCTCTATTTTTAGGTCAGTTATAATTACTAAAATAATTTCAGTTTTTAAAGGTTTATTTATTTACTAATGTGTTCAAAAGCAAAGGTTTACACACAAACAATGAGGGAAGACTCAGACGATAATGTCATAGTTTGGAAAATTCTGATACGTCATCTGAGAGATTTGGGTTAACTGGAATGGGGCTGCAAGAATTATCGGATTAATCGTGATTGATTGATTAATAAAATAATCGTCAACTAATTTTGTAATCAATAATTAACCAGACTCTAAAACATGAAAAAAACAGCCTGGTCAAAAGTGTAATTAAACCAAAAGGTATACGAAAAATATATATGTTTTGGATTTTTTTACATTTTGGATTTGAAAAACCATCCTTGTCTGTAAAATATGCTCTATCCTGAGCTTCACAAATGGCGATTTTAGGTTCACCTGATTCAAATTCTGTAAAATAATCTCATATGAAGCATTTTTTGCTATCCGATTAATAACAAAAAGTATGTATACCTGTGAGAAAGGATTCAGTGTTCCCCATATATAGCTGAGTTCTTGCAGAGGTCTGGTCAGCTCTCGAGGATCCTGTGTCAGGAGTAGGTAATTGGAATTGGGGGGGGGCTGCAGTTGAGGAGGAATTTGTCTGTTTCTTCTTTTTATCACTCTCTGTTTCACTGTCTGAGTCAGTGTCACCAAATAGGAGTCTATCGAACAAAAATAATCACAAGCTCCATTACTCCTGAGCTAGTAAAATACTTGCTAGATTTATTATCTCTGATTAGTCCTTCTTAAATCAGCAATAGGCTATAATGTTGTTTTTCTTTTTTAAAACTGTGGCTCAGTCACAAATCTCTAAGAATCCAACCTCGGCTACATTTTTCTTTTCCTCCACATCCATTTGTAGCTCTGATGTGTCACAGGTCAGTGATGCCTTCAGTTTCTCTCTTGCCCTTAGGCGATCGCCTACCCAGAATGAAATGATAAATTACTCTATTGCTAAACAAATGTTCATGTGCTGTTTACTTTAGTTTCTATGGAAGGCGTAGGGTGTGTAACAAAAAGGACATTTTACAGATAAAGCTTCTGAGAGTCTAGTAACTGAGTCAAATTTAATCTTTTAATGTATATTTACCTGTTTTTGAGAGGACACGCACATCATAGGACTTCCAATCTTCTGTTGGCTCTTCATTTTTTTGAACTGCTCTGTTTATGCGATTGTCACTTTTATAGCTGGGCCACTTTGTCATCCCGTCTTCAAACCAGGACTCTGGTATATTTACAGCCTTGCTGTTAATGAATTCAACAATTAAAAACATCTTAAAGAGAAAATATCATACACTCTTAAAACAAAACTTATATTTCACGAAAAAATTCTTACATCTCTGAAGCTAGGGTATTCAATTTTATTCTCTTCTTATTGTGACATCACTAATTGCATCTGATATTTTCGGAAGAAAACTGTAATTGGACGTATGTATACAAATAAGACAACAGATTTAGTGTTGAATTCATATTTAACCAAACAATGAAATGTGCATGGAGCAGCAATTACCTTGGACACAAGCTATTTATTTTTTAATTGTAAAAATTTTTAATGATTGTATAACTACTCTTGAAGATACGATTCAGTGTAGGCTGGAAATTAGTGATTACAATGACCATGATTTGCCAGCGTTATATTAGTTTACTACTTTCTTGACTAATTACGTAAAGTTACAATATCAAATATGATTTCATTAATAAATGCTGCAAAGCCAATAATGTGACCTCATATCCATTAAAGTTGTATTGGATTTAGTAAGCTAATCATGCAGCTAAATAAATTACATTGCAACATACAGAAGAACCTATTAACAATAATCTCATTGGGACATATACTTCAGGCTTTTCACAGAAAACCTTCTGGAATTGAAAAGTTCTGCAACTGAATACATTTAATTGGAAATCATCGTTTAATATTACATGTCAGTTAATTTTCCAGTTTTTCAAAGCTATAAACTTAGAGTAACCAACCCATGTAGTGTTATTTGCTTCAATAAATTTGAATACTCACATTATCAAAACTGACGTCCAAAACGGTTTTGAAGAATTAAGCTGATTTATATTTGTTTGAAGGGTGAAAAGTCATCTGTAAAGTCAGTCTAATTGTTTTGTAATTTTCGTGCCGATCCAAAGTCTCTTTAACCTCTCCCCACCTGCTCTGCACCCTAAACTGCCAAACTTTGGCCACTACAACCGAGAGTATGCAAAAGAGGCATTGTAACAAACCTATTTTTAAAAGGAAGAAGAATACACTTGTGAGAGACCTGTGACACCTTTGCCACCTTTAAGGGCTCTATGGGCTGTGACACGATAAACACTGAGAAAATTGGAGCTCACAGGATACTTATAGAAGTTTTCCATCTGAGCAAATGCGCTATATAGAGTTAGAGTTCTAGTCATGCAGCAATCACATTGAAAGGACGTCTTATCTCTAACATTAAACAGTGTTGGGCACGTTACTTTGAAAAAGTAATTAGTTATAGTTACTTCTCCCAAAAAGTAACTGAGTTACTCCACAATAAAAGTAATTAGTTACTAGTAAAAGTAACTACGACTCATGCTGGGCTGAACCATACGTTCAGGCATGGGGACGGTGGAGGAAGGAGTCACGCCCGGCTGTTGAGGTTGGCCAGATGTGGGATTTTGCATTACTTGAAGAATCACTTTGATTACTTTCAGCGTTTTCTACAACCCTCTGATTGATATGCCCTCCTTGCTTCTGAACCTGACCCTCTGTAGGATTAGGGGGGAGTAAGGACTAATTTTCATGCGACACTGATTGAGAGACAGAAACGTTTAATTCTTGGATCGCTTGTTCTAATGAGAGTAAATGCTCCAGATTCCTATCTGCATCTATTTGTTCTTTTCTCACAGGGGATGGTAGTTATATATTGACAAATTCGGACTCATGCTGAACAGCTATATTTTGAAGGACATTAACAGCTTGTACAATCACAATCAAAGGAGCTCTCATTTGCTGATTATCCATATTTTACAGATTTTGCAGGCCTCTATTTCTATTTAATCAAAACAGACTACCAGTGGAATGAATAAAAACAAGAGTTTGTGTCTCTTTGAACCTATAAAATACTAGGTTCATTTATTGAAAAAGTACAGTTACCATAAAGGTATACAGACTATTATTCAGACATCTTCCAGCTGCTGCAATGTTTCTGCATGGCAAGACGGGAAAAAAAAGACACAGAATGGAATCTTGGCAAAACAGACTTGCGAAACAAAGTAAAAAAAAAAAATTTATGGAAAATGTTCTGCCATGATAGTGAAATTTTATTTGAGGCAGGCTAAGTGGAAGTAGGCTTCCAGTATCATATATTTCAAGGGAAATTCCGAACAACGAAGGCCAACGAAATTCTGTCATTTTAACGCTGCCTGGTTACCACCAGACCTACCGGTAATCACATTTGTCTTTCAGATCAGAGCGATTGTGTAAGGCCACTACGATCTCTGTGCAAGGATGGGACTTACCATGCAAATGGCTTGGATTCATTAGCAACCATTTCTCCCTGTGGTACTGTGGCTAATTATAGCCTGTATACGAGTCCGGCCAGTATTTACCTCCGCCGACAGCCAGACAGGCCATTATTAGAGACCTGGCCGCTAATGCAATACAGGCCAATATTAGAGTATTTATGGTAGTTAACTGCGCTGTTGAACAGTTCAATTAGCAGGAAATAACAGGCTCTCAGAAGCAACCTGGATCTTGATGTGTAGCCTTTGGATTGACGTGGCCCACAGGTTGGT
>NW_015151113.1:39271-42417 GCF_000732505.1 Cyprinodon variegatus
TGCTGATTCCAGCTTCAGCGATAGGAAGCGGGTGGTCTGGCGCGGTGGCTTCAGCATGTGGTACCGATGTTTCAGAGTGGGAGACAGTGGGTGCTCGTAGGGGAGCATTGATAGAAACTATTACAGATCAATCATGATGGTTGGTGCCCTGTTCTTCTTTCTTTGGGGTAGATGTTTTTTCAACAGATAGTTGAAATTCAGAAAGTAAACTCTTTTTGACCTTGGAAAGAGCCAGCCTGTTTGTTGAACGTTACTCAGATTCAGGTCCGGCTTCAGGTCAGGGTTCACCCCAGGCAGAATACCAGGGAGTTTGCCAGGGAGGACGCTAGGACAAAACCTACAGGATTTAATAAGGATGTAATAAAAAAATGAAATAGAAAAATGGTTAACACAATTTAATAGTATTTCACAATGATATATTGAAATAAAATTAAATAAGAGATTTAAATATGTCCTATTGTAGTCTACTGGTACAAAGATGAGATCATCATCATGCAGTTTGAATGCAAAGGGTTATAGCAAATAATTAAAATATATATCATGATCCTGAGACAGAACATATAATCTCACCAATAGGGTTAATTATTATTTCTGCCAAAAACTAGTGTGCTCAACTTATAGCAACCTAAAACAAACTTCATGCTCTATGACATTACTCAATGAAAGTCTGCGGTGTTAAACAGAGAAAATCCATGACACTGCGTTAATCAATAGGTCACAACTCATCTGAACACATGACCGTAAAGGATCCTCTAGAACTTAAACTCAGTACCATTACAGTATATTAAACACTGCTAAAATGCGGTAGCTTATAAATACAGTTAGCTAGTAATTAACTTACTTGGGAATAATGCGTTGACCTCCTGGGACAGCTCAGACCCAGTATTATGTATTTGGAGCAGCTACAACACGGGTAGAAGGATGTGCCCACATGATCCGACTTACCTTAGTGCCCTGCATGCAGTTCACACAAATGATCCAAAGAAGTGTTCTTAAATAGGCTGTATGTAGCTCCATCTATTGCTAAATTATGCTTTGGCTCCACCTTATCCGCTGATTGAATCAAGACTTACCTAAGACATATACCACCATTTTTTAATGTACTATATAATGTCAATTCAGAAAAAAAGTTGGACGACAGCTGCCCCACGGTGTTCCCAGATCTAATAAGGAAGCAGACTTTTCACCCCTCCCAAGGTCCAAACCCATGAGGGGTTTGCTGTTTGCATCAGGAAACGCCCAAGACAGACACCGTTGCTTTTGTATAGAATGCCAGTTCAGACAGCGGTCACTAAGCCGCTGTGTCTGTCGTGTCTGCCAAATTAGATTACAGAGATCTGAACCCCGCAAGGTTTTACCGCTCGCATCAGGAAAATGCCTCTGTCTTTTTAATAAGGGTGTATTGATTAAGACGCCAGCTTAGCGACAGCAGCCCCCTGCACCAGTCTAATAAAGAAATATTTAAGACAGCAAAGAGAAAAGGCTACGTTCACACAGCAGCCTGAAGTGACCCAAATTTTTTCCAGTATAGTTCTGTTTCTCTGACTGTGACTGGCTAGATGTGCTCTCTTCATCCTCTGACATGGGAGTTGGCTCGAAGCTCGTCTGCCTGGTGGTGTGATTCCTGGACCTGTCCGCCTGTGAAGCTGGTTGACAGTTGCCTTTTGTATCTCTGCTTCTGTCTCCTTGAACCCCAGTCGGCCTCAGCAGATGGCTGCTCACACTGAGCCTGTCTTCTGCTGGAGGTTTCTTCCTGTTAAAACTGAGTTTTTCCTCTCCACTGTCGCTACAAGCATGCTTAGTGTGAGGGATTGCCTTTGGGTCAATGAGTCGATGCAATCAGCAGGTTTTCCTTAGATAGAAAACTTGGCAGTAGATCTGACTGGATGATCTGGTGAACTGTACAGTGCCTTGAGATTACATGTGTTGTGAATTGGCGCTATAGAAATAAACCAAATTGAAAGTGAATTGAATTGAGGAGAAGAGCAAAGATGTTCTAGAAAGCAAGGAACCAAACAGCCTCCTGTCTGCTTGCTTCATACTTTAAAGCTGCAGTTAACTTTCTAGGTCCATCAGGTGAACATGAACTCTTCAGACTGATGACTTGTATTTTTCTATAATTAATGGAAGGAATGGATTGGACCTGTGTGGTTCTGTTTAACAGAAACCTAACATTCACTTCATCAGAACCGGAAAGAAGACTTTTGATCCAGAAACATTGAACTATTGACCAGAAGACCATTGTTCTGTTCATTGTCTGGACTCAGTGGACTCTGCACCGGCTCTGGGCTCGGTGCCAACAATACTTCATTGCAATCACTGTTTTCATTGTATGACGTCCCTTTAAGGCAGTTCAGCTATAAATAGCAGGTGTTATTTCTTTTATAGAGTATAACAACACGAGATGGCACCTAAAGATCTGCTATTTTTTGTTTAGAAAGCATAATTACGGTTCCACATAATGTTGCTATTTCCTTGACTATTTCTACTTTAAAAAATAGGATAAAGCCAATAACAAACAGAGGAACACTATTTACATTGATTTTATCAATTACATAGATGTCCACACAGTCCATAAGTTAATTAGAACAAACATTAGTGTTTGGTAAAAATGCTTGAATCCGGCTGTTTATTTTGGATATTATTACATTACAGACAAGATGGTGTTATATTTTCTTTTAATAATTGTTAAAAGTGATTTTATATTGGAATAAATTTAGTCCTATTCTTGGTGTTGTGTTTTGTAGATGATGCCACTAAATGTAAATACAATAGATGTATTTGTCGTTCCTTGAATGTGTCATTTTGCGTTGTTTATTGATACAGAGAGAGCATTTAAAAAATAAGAGTGTTTAACCTGTTTACCTTTGCACAATTCTATATCTTCAAAAGAAAATACAGGATAAATCAACATAGAACAGGCATGTTTAGACTATATTTGGTTAAATTGGCACATATTTACCTACTGTCTTAGTCACTGGTAAGTTTGAATGCAAACCTTTTCAAAGTGGAAAAAAATCCTAATTCCACATTCATCAGAGCCAGTGATGCTTCAAACATTGATAAACAGCATCTAGTGTGTGTATTGCTTATAGAATTAGTATAAATGTAGCAAGAAATGCTGCTTTTCTCTTTAAACGAAATGC
>NW_015151113.1:42472-43604 GCF_000732505.1 Cyprinodon variegatus
GTTACTTCTACTCTTTACATTTTAAAAATAGACTCATTAGTTTAATTTAAGCTCATTTTCATTATGGCCTGTTGGTATTTAAAAAAACATAATAAAATCCATCAACAATAATTAGTTTCATCCAGACAATTTATATGTGGTTGTCTTGGTGCTGCCCCAACTTGTTGCTCACCACATACCAAAATAAATAGTTTTACCAGAGGATGCAAAGTTAATTTTGACACTGTTACCATTAGTTATATGAATGAATCAATGAATTGACTTCAATTGTAGAAAAATTATACTTTAATAGGGTAATGCAGTAAAGTTTCTGTCTTAAAATTTTGTAATATACTTTAAGGAGTTTTAAAATGGTACTTTTACACTTTTACTGGAGTTAAAAAGCTTAAGTTGATCCTCTAACTTCTATAAAAGTGTTTTTAAACAACAGGATTTATACTGGAGTAATAAACATGAATTCTTTGGACACCTCTGATTATTTCGCACCAACTGCACAGCAAAGCCCCATAATCTGAGAAACAGCAGGCAGCAGTTACACATGTGATACTGGTTCTGCCCACTAGAAGGGAGTAAAGAGGCAGAACTCCCTGAGATATCAATGATTAAAGGAAAAGTACACTCATATCAGAACTCAAACTTCTGAAAACACTTTAAATATGAAGTTTTAACATACTGTTAAATAAATGATAAATGTTTTAATAAGAGTAATTTTCATTTGAATGTTCTTTACTGGAAGCATCCATGTTTGTCAAAGAACACTACTGCCACCTACTGGTTTGTGACGTCACGGTGCCGTATCGGCTGTTGATCAAGTCCCAGTGCTGTATCTGGTGTTTGTCACAACGCGCTATTATCCAAGTCATCTTGAAAACATTCTTCTTTAAAATGTTGGCTACATATACAAAATTTAGAAAATTTCTATAAAAAAAAAAAAATCCTGTCTTAAAATCATTTTTGTCTTCGTTATTTTATGCAGGCCAGTTAGTTATACGTCAACTTGAACACCTAAATTCGACCAATCATATATCAACGGTCATCTGTCAATCTGATTTTTTCGGTCATGGCATCTTAAATCAAACGTCGCAGCTATTATACGCAACGGTTGAAATAAGAATCATTTCCTTTCCCATTG
>NW_015151113.1:44519-46433 GCF_000732505.1 Cyprinodon variegatus
CCAATTTAGTGCTACTTGGTCCCAATGGAATTTCCCATTGGGAACCTACTAGCACTAAGTTGCTAACTGGTTAGCAACGATGCATCGAGAAACCAGTCACAGTCAAACTTGCTTGCAAATCTTCCGCTACAACAACCCCGCCCACTTGATAAACAACCAATCACATTCACCTTATTCACTTGTGTAAAGTCGTGCAACAATTGGGAGAATCCGGAAATGCAACGGTTGGAACAGCCGCTTCCCTACGACTTTAAGGGTTAATACAGGAGAGAAATGTGACATCTAATGGTAGAAAATTAATCCCCGTCAGTCTTTGCAGCTTTTTCACAAATTTTTATTCAAATCTGAACATTTCTGTTTACTTTAATTAAAATAAAACGCATGACAACATGAATCCCATTAAAATTTAATGGAAAAAAGGAGCATTAAGATTATTTAGAAAATACTGAACTCTGAGAACAGTTTCCTAGTTCTGATGCAAAAACAGAAAAAGTGGGGGTGGAACTTGTTTAAAGGAGGGAACCAGAAAGTTAGGACATGTTGGGAGTCCTATTTACAGTCACGCGTTACTAAGTTTCAGGATAAAACTACAGTCTGAGAATTAAAGTTAAAAAGACTGAAGGAGGAAGCCATACAGCCGAGGCTTGGACTCTGACCAACATCCCATCCATCTTGGTCGTTTCTTAGAGACGTGGAACACATCAGACGGAGTCGTTAAAGACCGTTCGAAGGTGAATCTTCTCTTTGGGTCAAAGTAACAAAAACATAACTACCAAAACTTTTTTTTTTTTGGATCAGATCTAACACCTAAATACGACATCTAATCTACAAACCTTAATCCTTCTTCTTCTTCTTTTTATCCTTCTTCTTCTTCTTCTTTTTCAAAGTTTTTGCTTTGGGCGATTTGTCGTCCTCGCTGTTGTCGCTGCTCTCAGCCTTTTCCTTCTCGCATTTCTCTCTGCTGTTTCTGGGTGCCTTGGCACCACTGTCCGTTTTGTCTTTGCCTCTCCCCTGCTCCTTGCTCTCCTGTTTCACTTTGAGGCTTGGAGGAGTTTGTCCTTGGCTGACCGTTATGAGCATCCTCTCCTTCTTCATCTCTTCTTTTAAGCAGATCCCTCCCTGCTCAGAGAGGCCGCCATGGTGCGAGCTCCTGTGATCCTTCTCTTTCCTCCAGCTCCATGGCAGCTTTCTCTCACTACCGGGAGCTGAACAGGAGCGCTGGCTGCTGCTGCTGCTGTGGCGCTGAGAGTAGTCTTTGCTGTCTTTACCATGCTTGTCCATCTTCTAATAAAACAAATGGAAAAAAACAAACAAATAAAGCAGTGAAATATTTTAGATGGAGCCAAGTTAACCGGTCAGAAAGAACGACAAGACCCGCATAAACACGGGTTTCCACATCAACCATCTTCAGCACACACACACTTGCTGCATGTCAACGTTACATCATGGAAGCCTGTGTATGTCTTCCTAGCAATACCCACCCCAAGAAACAACATCCTAGGTCATCCAGGTCAGACAGCTTGGGAAGCGACCCACGTTAAAATCGCCTCTGCTCTGATAGGTATGCTATGAAAACACCAGAGCCGGGTCGACCTGCTAGATTACGTGATACCATTGAACGCAACATATGGAAATCTACACATTGTGCCAGTCTCTCTTCTGATTTAACAAACAGAAACAACTCTGTTTGCATTCAATAAACGTGGAGCAGCTCTGGTGAGAGGGATGTAGACAGATAATGGAGAGAAACAATAAACCACACTGACTACGTCCTGGCTTCCTTCCATGCTGCTCTCCATTGTTTACTTTCCTGATTTCCATCGCACTTGTAACATCATCAACGCTAAACCAGCGTGATGATGTCACCAGACACCTAGAAGCGGGGGGACAGAGACCACACAGCTGCCAGCGAGA
>NW_015151113.1:47096-52527 GCF_000732505.1 Cyprinodon variegatus
CACAAACGGATCCAAAATGCCGCAGCCAGAGTTGTGATGAAATAAAGCTTATAGTTAGAGTGGCTCAGGTTATCCTGAGCTATCTCTATAGTTATGCTGCTATAGGCTTAGACTGCTGGAGGACATAGGGACCCGTTTTTCATCATATCTCTATTCTCCCAGTCTGAAGAATTTGTTTAGCCTAGTAAACTAGCCCCACCTGCTAGCAGCCAAAATCATTTTTGCCTAGCGGGCTAATCACAACGCAGAGATGTGTTTTGAATTTCTGGATGCAGAGCAAGCGCTGGGTTTTTAGGGCATGACGATAAAGCTGTGCGACGTGGAAGAAAGCCCAACAAGGAAGATGGCAACATCTATTGAACAGTTCTCGTTTGACTCAGCTTTGGAAGGATTAGACTTGGGGTTTTCGTTGAAACGTGAGCAGGAAGAGGTTCTACGCTCATTCATTTTTAAGAAGGACGTATTCGCCGTTTTACCGACAGGCTGTTTGTTTACACTCCCCCACCAGCCTCCTGTCGCGATAACTACGGTACGTCAGTCAGTTGCGCGCATTGGTCAGAGCGTTGGCCAATAGGCTGTTCTCATCAACAATCTTATGATGTCTCATTCATCGGGGCCAGACCAAATTACACATTTAATCTTACATTTAATCTGGTTTATCAGAATCTAACGTTCTTTGTTCGCTGTTGGCTAAAGGCAAGCTAAGAGATTTAGCCACATGGTACGCCATGCCCACATGTTTGAGCTGTTGTTTATAAAGCTAAAACAAGATTTATTTCTTTAAGGGTTTAAACACTAATATAATGTTAAAGTGTGTGTTTCCTCATATGCACACATTTTATTACTAAATTATAATAAAAGACTAATTTAAGATAAATGTCCTCCAGTTTGCTGGATACTAGCTCAATCACAGAAGAATAAGAATCAATGAACTAAAGGTTCTTTGTTTCTAATTAAGAAAATAATTTAGTTCAATTAATTTCAATTAAGTTCAACTAATAATTTAACCTTATTTCAAATTCTTTGGATCTCAAAAATTAAATCCATTCTGAACTCTGAAACCATTGCTTTATGTTATTTATAATAGTTTCCAGCCATGTACTTCCTTCTTCTTTCGACACAGTAGTTTAATTTCACTGGTTTTCAGCCAAGTTGTTAACTGAAATATGTTTGACTTGGAGCTGAATGATTTCTGTTTATAAACTAATATTTTTAATGGAAGTTGCGGGGAATTTATTCCATATACGTGCAGATTTATCCGTTTGTCCCCGATTTGATCTCGATTCACCTTTAAATTTGTTGTTCTAACAATGCAGCCAGTAGGTCTGCACTGGGGAAAAAAAATCGAAATCATATTAATAATTTGATCTTGGAGGTAAAAGAGACATTTTGCCAATGAAACGAGACTATTTAAACTTATTTCATGTGCATATTATCTAATCATCTTATTTTAAGAGTAAAAATACTCATTCCATTGGCAAACTATCTTCTTTACCTGCTCAAATTAAGGTAAATACACTTAATTTAAGAAATCTTTAACCATTTCTAAATGGTTTTTCCAGTGTGCTTCAAGAAACAATATGGGAGTCTGAATATCATCTGATCAAATAACATATTTACCACCCCTACACTGGGGTGGGTAATAAAGATATATAAATATATAATTGCACAACACACCAAATGCATGCATCAAGTATTTTTACTCAGCAGGACAAGCATCAGAAATGCTTTTCTACCTGACAAACAGAACACGCAGAAGAAGAACAGACACTCACACTTAGATGGATGGTGGTGTGGCTCTCAGCAGAACTCAAATCACCAATAAACTCCTCACATTTCTGGCAGTAAAACCCAACCACTGGAGAAATAAAACTCAGTCCTGAGAACAGAGAAGGAACACTGTAACATATGGCGGAAAAACATGTCCGAAAAGAGGAAAACCTTCAGAAATAAAAAATGGTATTACCTTCCTGCAGTAGCAGTTCCTCCAATTCTTTCACTAACGATTCTATTTGTCTCATTTTGGCCTTTTTCTCCTCTTTATGGTCACCTGCCTGTAAAACAAACGGTATACATTTATAAAATGGAAGATCATTGAGTCTTTTTATGGTTGGATGCATTATCCAATGGCCACTGCTACTCATCAGTCCATTACCTTCTGTTTAGCAGATGTCGTCTGTGGCTGATCGCTACTTCTGGTCCGTTTGTCCTTTTTGGCTTGAAAAAAAAATAATACAAACATTTTAATATTAATAAGAAAAAAAAACAAACAAAGCTAAAAGCATCTAATAATCTAACTACAAATAAGAGCATTATTCTTATATATTTGAAAAAACTAACACCATTTATTCAAATGATTGGATGCAAACTATTGGTTATTCACCAACGAGGAAGCAGATTTCTCATCTCCATCAGAAACTGCACATCTGCTGCATGTTATGCTCCTAAGAATTTAATGATAATATCGAGCATGCTCTCCTGAAGCTCAGAGGATATGTTGGAGCACAGCAATATGGGAAGAACAGCGGAGGTGGTAGGCGGAGACGGAGGATGTGGGATTTCGGAGTAACAGGAGAATCCTCTAATCCGTGACCTCTGCATTAAACCAAAGCCAAGAGTATCGAGTAACGTTTTAAAAATGTAAGGAATAGAAAGCCTCAATACTTGTGTGAAAATGTAACGAGTAGAAGTCAGAAGTAGGAAGAAAAATAAGTAATAGAGTAAGGTATAGATACCTAAAAAGTGTACTTAAGTACAGTAACGAAGTATTTGGTGACTTAGAAACGACACTGTCAAGGAACGCTATGGACAGAGGAAACATGCAAGAGGAGGAGAGTTTAGTGTCGGAGGTCGTGGATGAATCTCCTCCGTCATCCATTTATTACTTAGAGGAGGAAAGCGGGATGAAGATGTGGAAGAGGACGCCAGAGTGGCAGAAGCTTGGTTTGGTGTAGAAGGCTTCCAGCCGTACATGTTTGAGCCCTTGCCTCACAACGCTACCAGTTCTGTTAGCTCTACGCCTGCTGAAGACACAGAAGTCCATCCCCGTGAACACTGGGACGGAACTCAATGGGAAAGGAAATTATTCTGATTTCAATCGTTGCGTATATTAGCTGCGACATATGAATCAAGAAGCTATGACCGAAAAAATTTGATTGACAGATGACCATTGATATGATTGGCCGAATTTAGGTGTTCAGGCTGACGTATAACTAACTGGCCTGCAGAAGATAACGGAAAAAGAAACATAGATTAAGACATTTTTTTTTTATAATAGAAATTTTCTAAATTTTAAGACATTGTCTGATAAAGAGTACATTTATATACATGTTTAAGCCAGAATGGTTTGACTTTTAAATATGATTTCCTTACGACTTTAAGGACAGAAGCTTTAGTGCTCTACCCTATTAAAGGAACAACTTTCTACAATTCTGGATAATAACTTCCTTAAACTTAATTTTCTTAGTTTTATAACTAATGGCAACAGTGTCACATTTAACTTTGCATCATCTGGAAAAACTATTTATTTTGGCATGTGGTGAACAACAAGTTGGGGCAGCACCCAGTCCAACCACAAAGAAATTGATTGTCTGGATGAAACTAATTATTTTGATGGGTTTTTATTTTCTTTTTAAATACCAACAGGCCATAATGAAAATGAGCTGAAATAAAACAAACCTAACAAGTCTATTTTTAAAATGTAAGGAGTAAAAAAAAATACATCAGTAAAACATAGATAGCCAATGTTTCTAGTTAAGGGAACAAAGTACTTGGACTCTTGTTATTTGTCACCTCTGTAAATAAGAACTACATTTATTTAATGTAGGTATGTTTATATAAATATTAAACTGACAGAATAATTATTGATAAGAGCATAGAGGATATTTACTGACAAACGACAATAAATAAATGTTACCCCGAGAATTTAAAGCTGAAATATCTTTCGCTATACCTTTAATCTAGATGGCATGGATGTGTAAATATATGTGTTTCCTTATTAGCAAAGAAAGAATATTTTTTAGGATAATCTAGGTCATCTTAAATACGGATGTAGTGCTGGTTTATTTATCTGCTGGAACCGTGCAGATCGACCCTGAGGGTCTGGAGCCTGTCCTAAATTTGGCTGCCCCTCGGTGCTCATCTAACCCTGCCTGGCTGCCACTATAGAAAAGCTTTGGTAAAGAGCAATGCTTGGGATGCCCAGAGATCAGCCAACAGCCAGACAAAATTCAGAAAAAGAAATAAGAGCTTGAAAGGAGGATGGGTTGAATAGAAGACGCTGACCTTTAATCAGAGTCTGCAGAGACTCCAGAGCTTTCCGTACACTTGGGTCACTCAGTGTTGCCGCGGCGGCGTCTGAATTGAAGAGTTCGGCTGTTGCATAATTTTCCTCCTTCTGGCCTGGAGTCTTCAACATCCTGCCGGTATCTGAAGTTCCACCCATGTTGTTTAAGATACTCTTGATTTTCTCACATTCAGTGCTGTTCAGACTGACAGAGGAGATGGCAGACAGCGCCATCTGTTGGGGGGTTTTAGGATCGACCAGGTTACTGAACAGAGACTTGCTCTGGTGAGCGCCCATACTAGAACTACTGATCTTTTCCCCCGTGTCATGGCCAGTGTTCTGAGAAGAGGCTTCATTCCCATACAGGAACGATTCTTCATCCTCCAACTCATTGGCTTTCAGAGCAGAGAGGTCCTCCTCACTTTTGTCGTTGAGCCAAGAAAAGTCGCTTCCAACTCTCTCATGAGGAAGCAACATGCTGTCGCTTTCCAACAATGGCAAAACTTCCTGACTTTTCTGCTCTTGAACCTTGAACTCAGCAGTGATATTCCCAACCTTTTTGGTTTCATCAGATGCCTGTGTGGAAAAAACAAAACAAAAAAATCTAAAAACATATAAATAAAAATATTTACCTACAATGACTAAATGGAAAGATCTGGGTTATGAAGAATGAATAAACTCCCTGTTTATTTCAGTGATTTCCAGTAAGTGGGAATCAAAAATCATTTTATTGCATTATGGTTTGCTACAGTTGACTATTATTTGTTGAACAATCAAAGCTTGGTGGAAAGGGAGGCAAACACCTTGTTTTAAAATCTGACAAAAGTTTGGGAACCACTGGATTAGGAATCAGCAATGTTTGAATTTGAAAAATTTGGGTTCAGATTCCGAATCCTCTTTTCAATTCCTGCTCCTATTGATTCTTAATTCTGTTTTTATAAAGGAAGAATGATAATAGTTTAAATGTTATGAATTCGCTGCTAACCAGAACTCTGTCTGGACAAAAATAGTCTCAATGAGACTTAATTCCTTAAAGGTCTATCTTTAAGGTTTTATAGATCTTAAACTAAAATAATAACTTAAGTCACGCTTAAAATAATTTTTAGGTCTGGCAGCTTTATGTTAAAGAGGCAATAAAGTCGCAGG
>NW_015151113.1:52652-58619 GCF_000732505.1 Cyprinodon variegatus
GCCGGTGTCTCTGAAGCATCTTGCTAACCAGTTAGCAACTTAGTGCTAGGAAATTCCATTGGGACCAAGTAGCACTAAATTGGTGACTTAGAAACAACACTGTCAAGGAACGCTATGGACAGAGGAAACATGCAAGAGGAGGAGAGTTTAGAAAAGAAAAACACAGCAATAAACGCCATGGGATTATTTCTATGCTGACTGAGGTAGAGGAGATTCTTGGAGATATGGAAAGTTTATTCAAGTTTTTCTTTCTTTTTTTCATAAAGAGGTGAGAGAGATACGCTGCTCTAACCTGCTCTGTCTGCCCCTCGTTATTATGGTTTCTGCGAGGCTCAAAGAGGATCACTACTTTATCCATTTTCTATCCTCCGGAACTCATATCATGGGGAAAGTTTTAATGTTTTGTTCATCGTTTTTGCACCAGTCTGTCCTGCTTACTATATACTCAATGTGTGACTCAAAACTGATTCCTACTCCATGAGATTAACAGAATTATTTTGTATTTTCCCCCAAAGCGGAGGTGTTTTACTTTGTAACTGCGTCTCTCTTCCTGTCAGACCCATAAAATTGCTGCTGAATTGCTGCATAGTCTGACTAAAATAGAGCTGGTCTCTATCTTAATTGGAGCTACGTTGCCCCCTGCAGGAAATCATCCGCATTGACTTCCAATAAGCGCTAAACGCAACGACCTCGTCCGACACGATTTTCTGTCAGATCTAACGCAAAACCGGATATGGTATATTCTGAGAGTAATACGGGTTGCACTCGTATCGCATTTGAAAAGACCGATTTGTATCGGACTCAGAACCACAGAGCCAATTGGCCTGGGATCGCATTGGAACACATCGGATCTGTGTTGTTCAGACTGATCTGATCCAGGTCACATATGGGCAAAAAAAGTCAGGATTGGGTAACTTCAGGCTGCAGTGGGAACATACCCTTAGAGGTTTAAGAAAACCAATTTAAATCAGCCTAATGACATATGGGGAAATTGTAAAGTCGTAAAAGACTCTTACCTTGATACCAAGGAGGGCATCTTTTAGCGCTGGTAATCGTTCTTCCAAATCTTTGCTTTTCATAACCATCTTCAGTCCTTCCAACAAACTGTTCCCGGTCAGACTGTTGCGGCTGCCGCCAACGTTGCTACTTTGGACAGGGCCGTTCTTTCTCTTCTTTTCAACTCCATGGCTCTTTTCGCTACTAGCACTCCGAGACCTTGACTTTCTGACTTTGCTCTTACTTCGTTTGCTGGCCTTCTTACTCCTGCTCCGACTTCTGCTTCGACTGCAAGCCTGGTTTCTGCTTCTAGCTTGACTCTTCCCACGGACACGACTTTTGCTCCTTCCTCTGCTTTTGCTCCTTCCTCTGCTTTTGCTCCTTCCTCTGCTTTTGCTCCTTCCTCTGCTTTTGCTCCTTCCTCGGCTTTTGGCTCGAGACCTGCCTCGACTCCTGTCACTACTTCGGCTGCGGCTCCTATTCCTAGCAAAATGCTTCTGAAACTGTTGATCTACTTTTGCTCCGTCACTCAGGTCTTTACCAGGCTTTAACGCACCAAGAAGATCGTATGTCCTATTTCCTTTAAGATAGTGCGGTAGAGGTTTGTTAGCCGCAAGGCATCTTAGGAATTCCTCTCCAGCCAAGTCACTAGAAATGAATAATTTAACATTTTAAACACAAGAAATGAAATAAAAGTACATCAGTCTTACGGCTCTAGATAAGAAAATAATAATCCACACACAGACCTGTTGCCTTGAGGATGACGTTCCACAGCTGACGGATTCCACTGTTGGGCTTGACTGTATTGCCGTTCTGCCGTAGGGACAATCTGCTGGTTGCCTCCCACTGTACAAAGGTCTACAGAGAAGTTGCTACAGTGGGGCTGAAAGTATTCAGAATTAATGTTATAGCGCTAAGCAAGTTAAAACTTGTACAACCATTATTATGAGTGAAGCTGATATGGGAGGTATAAAGTGGTCTAATTGTATTTTCCTGTTTGGTCCATTTCTTAAACAAGTAAACGCTTAGAAATGGTCAAATTAATAATGCATGAAAATTATTCTGGATTTACTTCACGTAGAGAAGACTTTCATGTAAATAAGAACGCTGCAGAATGTAAATAAGTTATGAAATAAATCAGTAAAACACACATATTGTAATACAGATTCATAATTTTGAACTTCACTGGAGACTAAAAATATTGATAATTCAGCTTGGCATGGTCTCACTGAAGTTATTCTGTGCATGTTAACAGACCTGTTCTGTCCTGAGCTCTTTGCTAAATGAGCAACAAAAGTGAATATAAAACATTTAAATGGAATATAAAGCAGTCCTGTGGTAAGAAATGCCAAAGCCACAACATAAAATATAGTGTGTTACATCTGAAATATTAGGACATTTTAGGTTAATGTTGGTATTGAATACTTCAGTTAATGAAGTGCCGACCTGCTGAGCAGTTTTGGCACAGAGTATATGATTCTTTTAGAAACAAGAAACCTATATTCTCTTTAGACAGGCTTTCCATGTAAACCTACTTTAGTGAAGTGTGACTCTTTATATTTTTGTTTAGTTTTTTTAAGTCTGCCAGTTTCTGAAAATCTGATTTTGACTTCTAATAATGTGACCCCACTGTCTACAGCTTTTCCCTCACACCAAGAATGCTTATAGCCATCGCTACAAGCATGCTTAGTGTGAGGGATTGCCTTTGAGTCAATGAGTCGATGCAATCAACTGGTTTTCCTCTAGACCAGGGGTGTCATACTGGTTCCAGAAAGGGCCGTGTGGCTGAAGGTTTTCTTTCTAACCAAGCAATGGCACACCAGACTCCTGTCATCTCATCAAGTCATCATGTTCAGACTGGATTCCCTTGATGAGATGACTGGAGTCTGGTGTGCTATTGTTTGGTTAGAAAGAAAACCTGCAGCCACACGGCCCTTTCTGGAACCAATTTGACACCCCTGCCTTAGATAGGAAACTTTGAATCAGTCTGACTTGATGATCTGGTGAACTGTAAAGTGCCTTGAGATGACGCATTGTGAACTGGCACTATAAAAATAAACTAAATTGAATTGTACTGAACGCATACACTCATACACTCGTTTTTTAAATATATTTTTCAGTTTTGAAAATACATTTCCAAAACTGAAAAGTATTTTCCCTTGATTAAACCAGGGTTGTGAGGCAATCTATTAAAGCAATAAGATTATTTACATATAAAAAAAAAAAAAAAAAATACCCACCTATTTTATTTCAAGTGGATAATATGTAATAAGCTAATTTTGGGAGCCTAAATATTAATTCTTTTAGCAGATTATCTTATTAACCTGCTCAGTTTAAGGGCAAATATACATATTTTAGACCTTGTTTGGATATTTATTTTTTAATATTTCTTGTGTAAAATTTTGTATCATGATATGCATAAAGGACTGCAAAAATGTCCATGTAACCAAGTCTCACAATAATAAATTTAGTGAAAAAACTAATTTTAAACTCGTTCATACTTCTTTTAAGAAAAAAAAAAAATAATAATAATAATATATATATATATATTTTTTTTTTTTTTTTCTCTAAAGAATTGCAATTGTCACTGCTTCGGCAGATTATTTCCTAAATTTTGAGAAGAATCTTCTCAAAAGAGGATTAATAATCCAGGAATATTTTGACGGCAAAAATTATTGTCAATGTAATAACAGGAAACGCTAACTGCTGATACTGGCACTTAGATTTTTTTGTTTATAAACCTAAATAAAATAATTGTTACCTAGGCTTATTAACTTTTTAACTTTTCAATTAGGTTTTTACCTTTTTTCAACTTAATATACAGAAGGCAATATCTCATTCAAGGGCTCATCTAATTGGTCAAATGTAAGGGTATCTTTGTAAGGGGTATGCAAGTGATCAAAAACGCTAGTTAGCTTAAAGGGCTAACTTGTTACGCTACATTACACAGACACTCGAGCACTAAGACCAAGCGGTTTAGACCACCCACAAGCTCCTGATTGGCCCTCCCTCTTTTCATGTGTCCGTCACCGCTGTCACTCCTGAGAATCTCACTTTACCAATATCTGATGCACCACCGAATCGGGTCTGTGATTGGATAGTCACATCGCGGCGGAAGACCTACAGGTACCATAATTAGGACTGTAGGGTTGCAAGTCTTTTTCCTCTGCTTTCTGGTACATTTTGGATATTTTGGGATAATTCAAACAGTCCAGGAGTTACGGTCTTGGGGAAGACATGTGGTTGACAGATGCTGAGGGAATCTGCTGCTGTAAATTGGGCTTTTTTTTTTCTTGGGTCCCGTAATCTAGAAGTGGGGGGGAATTCCTAATATTTTTAGCTTATCTTTTTTATTTTATTTTTTACAGTGTCCTGTCCTGCAATGTGGCAATAAGAATAATTGTCTTGATGCCAAAAAGAGCCCAACAGATTTTACTTTAACAAGTGGAGCAGTATGGCAATTGCCATATTGCTCCACTTGTTTCATGCATATAAATTGCCTTATTATAATTATGCAGGGAGTTTTACAGTTGAATATTTTTTGTTTAGGGCGTACAATGTATGCCGTACGCTTTGCTAGCTAAAAGCCTGGTAATAGACGATAGAGCTATGACCAAACAGAAATGGCCTGTAAATACACATGAACACCATACTTTTCAGATTTTATTTCACAAAAATAAATACATTTACAATAGATCATCTATTTTTCTTTTATCTATCCAGTTTAGTTTATCCTCATGTAAGAAAAAGAAAAAATAACAAAAAGGTTAAAGGAGCATAGCTTCTTGTTAGTGCAGGGAGGCTGCATAGGACAGTTTAAACAACAAAAAACATCCAGGAGCAAATAATTAAAACAAAATAATGATCAAATAGGACAAGATAAGGTTTTGCATTAGATTTATAAATTGCTAGAAACATATTTAGACGTCTCAAAGCTCATATATTGGTCTGCCCCAGCCTTAGCTCGGTGCTAAATGACCCACAGTACAGACCACTGGGATATTGGCACATCTCAGTTGGTCTTCACCAAATTCATTTTTCAGTGGCTGATGAGTCCAAATATTTGGTTTTATCCTGCAAAGTAAGAAAAAAAAAATTATTAATTCAATCCCATTAACACTTGAAGCAGGTATACTAAGAATATAAGAATGGAAAAATGGCAGCATTCAAATTTTCAATGAAAGCAAATCTACATATTAAAGTAATACAAAGTTTGTGGCCAATGATAGACCTGATCTAAGTATCGGTTTTAAATTTGATGTCGAAAATAGCTTCGACTTACCCCTTCTGGTACGTAGGCCGCCCAAGAGTTCAATCCTTAGAGGAAAAAAATGCCAGTCTGTCGTAATCGAAGAAAAAAAGAAATGCGTAAAATTGAACCCTGAAATATTTCCACCCAAACTGACCAGAAAGCACTGCATTTCATGCAACTGATTTATATCTTTAAAAATGCTGAAAGGCTAGCTGATAATTTACTGACATCGGGAAATAGAGACGACGTTCTGGAGCTCAGACGGGAGCTGACGTCATCATGGGACATGATAAAACCATGTTTATCTGCATTTTAGTTGTTTGTTTCTTTATATCACGCACTATATAGCATCATTTTAACATGATAGGAAAAAATAAAACTCCAAAAACCTAGATTTATGCTTAAATCTAAAGCCTAAAAACTTAGCTCCTGGAAGTAGCGTGGGATCCCATGTCTGGTACCGATCGGGCACAGACTGTTAAAGCAGAAAGGATTTTAATGCATTTTTTCCCCTCAGAAAATACATTATTAACCTTTGAAACATCATAGTTTAGTACGCTTACCATTTTTAGGGAGGGAAAATGTAATTTAGGTATTTTTTACAAATTAAAATTGAGGGAGATGTTGTGGAAATGACCTGATCTTACCGGTACGGATCTGGCAGTGACAACGAGGATAGCAGTGCATTGGAGAAGGTTGCCAGGTGGACAGAACGGAGG
>NW_015151113.1:63708-65281 GCF_000732505.1 Cyprinodon variegatus
GCAGTAGAGCAAAAGCCTGTTAATTAGCTTTCAATTAAAATCAGCTGTGCTGGAGCAAGGAAACCTCTAAAACCTGCAGGACAGCGGCCCTCGAGGACCGACCTTGGGGATGCCTGCTTTAAACGACATAACTTTACTGTCTTCTAAACTATATGAACTTTTACTTGTCCACGTAAAACCCCAGAAACTGCTTCTGTGTAAAATGTCAATTTCAAGTGGAAAGAGAAAAGGCTCGGGGAAGCCTGTGGGACGGAAGACACCGAAGGCGCAAAGATTCTAATGTTCTCATCGGACTTGAACAAGCTCTGGACGAATAAAAAGAAACATGTTAATGTGTTGGAGTCACGCATTACAGAAATGGAAAGATACTCTCAGTGGCAGTGGAACCTAAAGTTACACAGAGCATCAGAGCGTGGGGAAGATAAGGATTTACGGAGAGAGGTGATTCGAATCTGCCAAGAGCTGCTTCCTGAGAATGCCAAGAAACTTCCAGATGTTATTGATACCGTGCATCGTGTCGGAATAAAGAAGCCTAACAGCACCAGGAGCATCATACTGCAGTTTTCCTCCCGTGTGCACAGAGCAGTGTAATTTTGGGGGTGTCTTTGAATTCAGCCCTCTGTAGGTTGATAATTCTCATTTCCATCAACTGATGTGGCATCCTTTTGTTCCGAACACATCACCCAGTCCTTATCAGTATAATTAAACTGCATGATTTTTTTCCCCCATTGAGATCTGATGTGTTTTCAAAGTGTTCCTTTTATTTTTTTGAGCAGTGTACAGTCATGGCCAAAAGTTTTGAGAATTATTCAAATGTTAATATTTACAAAGTCTACTGCTTCAGTTTTTACAACAGCAATTTGCATATACTGCAGAATGTTATAAAGAGTGATCAGCGTAACAGCAATTAGTTGCAAAGTCAATATTTGCCTAGAAAATGAACTTTATCCCCCAAAACACATTTCAACGTCATTGCAGCCCTGCCTTAAAAGGACCAGCCAACATTGTTTCATTGATTACTCCATTAACACAGGTGTGGGTGGTGATGAGGACAGGGCTGGAGATCAATCTGTCATGATTAAGTAAGAATGGCACCACTGGACACTTTAAAAAGAGGCTGGTGCTTGGCATCATTGTTTCTCTACTGTGAACCATGGTTATCTCTAAAGAAACACGTGCAGTCATCATTGCACTGCACAAAAATGGCCTAACAGGAAAGAGAATCACAGCTAGAAAGATTGCACCTCAGTCAACAATCTATCGCATCATCAAGAACCTCAAGGAGAGAGGTTCCATTGTTGCCAAAAAGGCTCCAGGGCGCCCAAGAAAGACCAGTAAGCACCAGGACCGTCTCTGTGTTTCAGCTGCGGGATGGGGCTACCAGCAGTGCAGAGCTTGCTCAGGAATGGCAGCAGGCAGGTGTGAGTGCATCTGCACGCACTGTGAGGCGGAGACTCTTGGAGCAAGGCCTGGTCTCAAGGAGGGCAGCAAAGAAGCCACTTCTCTCCATGAAAACCATCAGGGACAGACTGATATTCTGCAAAAGGTAGAGGGAGGGGACTGCTGAGGACTG
>NW_015151113.1:66196-67593 GCF_000732505.1 Cyprinodon variegatus
TGTATGTGATGACAACATCTGACATACACACATGAAAACCAGAGGGCAGCAGATCATGTGAAAATATAATATTTGTCTCATTCTCAATACTTTTGGCCATGACTGTATATTGTATGAAATTGTGTTCTATCAAACTATTCCCATAGTCATTCTATTACAGATGGTATCATGTAACAAAAGTAATTTCGCCCTGGGATTATTATCATTGTAAATTAATGAAGATTTGAAGCTAAGTACTTAAATTTTATGAATAAACTATACAGCATCTGGCTTAAATAATCAATGTTGGGACTGAGTGTAGGATCAGATCCAATGGTTTGTTTTCTCTACATCTAGAGCGGCTTTTTTTTATTAAGCTTTAAGCTTTAATTTAGCCTCCTGATTTAGTCCCAGTTTTAGTCCAGGTTTGCTCACAAGTTAAATAACCATTGCTTAGTCTAGTTGAATAATCTCCCGTTGAATTTTAGGACTAATTAAAGCAACACAAATCTCTTAAGCTTTCAGATTTGGATCACAAACCCATAGGAGATCCACATAAGAAACATTGCATTTTCATTTTCAAAAGATCAGCCACCCAAGAAAAGACCAACCACATTCAGAGAGGATGTGAAAACTCAGTTATCGTGGATTCATCGAGGAGGAACCACAGGGATGTTCTCATTTTATTATTACTTATCTTATTCGTTTATCCTTATTTTGGTCCATTGAATATGTTTAAAAACTTAATTTCCATCACAGCTTCCAAAATGAAACATCCAGAGAAGTGCCGCCTTGTGTCATGGTGAGTTTTTATAGAATCTACAGACTCCTAGAAGGTCTGAATTATCAATTGTAAAAATGAATAAGATCATGAGTTAAGATTTTCAATCCTATTAGCAAATATTCACACAGTGCAGTGTGTAGTTTGCACGGGATTCGATTGCACTGGCTCCTGTATAAGTGTCAGTAATCCAGTAATAACTCATCTCTTTCGCATTTTTATTTTACTTGAGCTGCATAAAATTATTAAAAAACACAGTTGGGAAATTCTTAGTTTACAGTAGATGCAAGTATTTCAGAAGGTCCCATACTTTTAACTCAATTCTCTGAAAATCACCAGAAAAAAGAAAATAAAGTATATTGTGTGAAACATTTACTGCGATTGAAAAAAATCCACATTATGCCACTTAGTTTGAGTTAAATCCTCTGAAACCTCCAACCTTTAGCTGCACCTCAGAGCCTCAATCTAACCCTGACAGGGTTTCCTGTCCAAACTCTTTCTAAATCTCCAAGGCTTGGTGAAAAGTTAGTAGTAGGAATTCACGATGTTGGGATTTTAGATCAATACCGCGTCAATATATCAACATATAAAAATATGGCAAAATTTCGTGAATTTTCAGGGGATTTCGTAGCATAAC
>NW_015151113.1:68312-71076 GCF_000732505.1 Cyprinodon variegatus
CAAAGATGCATATATTCAAACATCCGTCTAGATGAAAACTATATTGGATAAAATTCTTTCAGGTTTGAGTTCTGGAGCGAACATCTTTTCCATCGTCATTACTTACCTACTTTTATCAATAATCATTCTGCATTAAATTGATATTTACAAGCACCAATATCTACATAAATTGATAATTTAATAGGTTTCTATTAAAATAGTTATTTACAGTATCTATGATTTCACTGAAGACTCTTAGATGACTTTCAGACATCATTTTCTCTTTATAACACAAAATCTTGTTCTGAAAGAGCATGAATTCTGTACTAATCATCTCTAATGTTGGTATATTGATGAGCATAATTATCCACAGGGTTTTTTTTGTCAAGTAATTGTTAATATATATAAAATTTAATTGTTTTGAATATTCTGCTTGAGAGAAAAAAAATGGTGGTGGTGGGGGGGCAATGATTGGCTAAGGGTGGCCATGGCCACCCCTGGCCCCTCATCTAGCTCCGCCCCTGGTTAACAGCCCTCTTTCTTCTCCAGGTGTGCTACAAGACTGACCTCTTTCCGGTCTGTTACTATTAACATGTAATTAGTAACAGACCGGAAGTCTGTTTGAGATCAAATATTGTAAAGACACACCTTTAGGAGAAGATGGAGCAAAGCGAAGCAGCCGTTGCTAACAGGTATTAGCCACGCAGCTAGCTCTGCCAGAGATGGGTACCTACACGGATGAAGTGGCCCCCTGGGGGCCTGCTGAACACAAAGCGGTTCCCCGAAAACGGTCCTTGTCCTGGATGAGGAAGGGGGCCGGGTCCCAGGGGTCTGTAGTGTGGAGCCCCGGGATGCAGGGGCCTCTGCTCGGGTGGATCCGGTCGGTACATGACCCAGAAAGGAAAAGCCTCACAGCATCAATTAAACACCTGGATCCCTCTCTGCTCTGACCAGATCGGCTTGCTACACTTTAAGGGCTGAGATTACGCTTCACATGGAGGTTCCCCCGGAAATACAACCGGAGGAAAACATTTATCTTCTTGAGTGAAAAATGAACCCGGAAAGTGCTCCTTAGCGCCACCAAATGGTTTGGAGGTTAAATTCTTCAGGAGGAGAGCCCAAAGATGGGAAATGAGTCCTGGGTTTATTTCATCCCTCAATGAGAAGCAGGGAGGAAAAAACTGATCAATTCTGATTTAGGAATTTCTAGTTTACATATTTACACAAAAATATTTATAGTGTTAAGTATAGTCTCTGTTTATGCACCTTGACGCTCTATCTCTCCGCCTCTTTTCCCTGAAAAGAGATCACTCGGGACAAACTCTTTAAATAACTCTTCATAACTTATATGTATTAAATGACTAGGAGACATGACAACAGATTGATAGAAATTGTAATCTTACCCAGATCAGAGAAATTGCTTAGTTTACAGAAGGCAGCTGCTCTCCTCCAGGAAGTGGCCCAGATGAAGTTAAAAAGGCATTTTATACATCTCCAGTCTGCCACTACATCTTATTTTACATCATACATATTAGATGATTAGACATCAATGGCTCCAGCCTTATCAAAATATTACACTTCGTTCTTAGCTAAAAGACACCGCTCTCATTCCATTTCCAAATCTTCACCACGTACAGAATTAAGATTATAACTATATCCAGACAGAGGAACTGTTTTAATTAGAATAAAACATCAGTTGTGACAGGCAACAGACAGCCAATACCAAGGTGTAATAAACTCACACATCTTCAATCCTAATTATCCTAACAATTTGTAGGAAAGCACTTTAGTTTTGCACGAAAAACCACATTTATCGCCATAAATAGATTTCAAACTACCTCAAAGGAATAAACTAAAGGGGTCCACCACCAATGAGGTAGTTTAAAGCGGTTTTCCTGATAATCTAAAGGGATAAACTATGGGTATGCTGGTCTAATCGGGTATGCTCATCTGACAGAACACTGATTTAGTGGTTAGGGCATAGAGCTAGGAAGACACTCTGGGTCCCTGAGAAAGATCCTTGACCCTACACTGCTCCCCGGGTGCAGCACAATGGCAGCCCACTTCTCCCCAAGGTGATGGGTTTAATGCAGAGAGTAAAAATTGTCCAATGTGAGATCAATGAAGCTGAATTATTCTAACGGTTCAATAAAAATAACCAGACTGCACGCAGAAAGTGGGATTGTTTTTGAAACTTTTATTGCATGTTGACATCCATACAAAGCTTCCAACATTTCAAGGTGTATTCACATGGCTGCACACGTTGGCATCCTTTAAATAGGTAACACA
The DNA here is from genome assembly GCF_000732505.1 of Cyprinodon variegatus. Classification (NCBI taxonomy): domain Eukaryota; kingdom Metazoa; phylum Chordata; class Actinopteri; order Cyprinodontiformes; family Cyprinodontidae; genus Cyprinodon; species Cyprinodon variegatus. The sequence continues at coordinate 70,581 of NW_015151113.1, forward strand.
GGAAAATCCAGCCAAACACTGAAATGAAAACAGACTGGAAAATGTACATCGCTTTCAAGTAATCTTGGAGATTCAGTGACCCCCTTCGTGAAGCTAAGGCGTGTCCTGGACACAGACGTGAGGAACGTCTTCTTCGTTCAGTCAGATCAGGGCTGTAAGGCTTCAACACCGATTATCAAAGGAAAGTTGAAAACAGGCCAGGATGCAGAAGCTAACGTTAGCAATCGGTTAACAGTCCATAGAGCACAGGTGACCAAAATAATAATTGGTGGTTTAAATGTCTCTTGTTTAATAATTTTCTTGTTCCAGTTTGTTGAAGCTGTAACATAACGGATGAGGATGATGATGATGGAGTCGGCGCTGCACCTTCAGCTGGTGTAGTGTCTGCCTTGGTTGAACCCCGCCTGGTTGTACTGCTGCCCTCCATGCTGGAAGAACTGTTCAAACTGTCCTCCTTGGCTAAAACTCTGACCCCCTCTACCCCCCCAGCCCCCTC
>NW_015151113.1:71876-72528 GCF_000732505.1 Cyprinodon variegatus
CACTGATGGTGGCAAGCTACATTGTAGCCACAGCTGCCCTGGGGCTCACTGACAGAAGCGGGGCTGCCGTACACTGGCAATGCCTTCTAGTGCATTATTAATAAAAACAATGTTTTAAAAAATGACAAATAACAGCCAATACCGGTGTCAACAAAAATATATCATGCATGTCTAGTATGGAAACAATTTCAATTCCATCCATCCAGGAAAAGATGGATGGATCATAAATGGATGGATGGATGGATCACAAATAGATGGATGGATAGAGGATAAATGGATAGACGAATGGATGATAAACGGATGGATGATGAACGGATAGATGATAAATGGATAGATGGACAGATGATAAACGGATGGATGATAAATGAATGGCTGGACGGATGATAAACGGATGGATGATAAACAGATGGATGATAAACAGATGGATGATAAACGGATGGATGATAAATGGATGGACGATAAATGGATGGACGATAAATGGATGGACGGATGATAAATGGACGGATGAGAAATGGATGGATGGACGATAAATGGATGGATGGACGATAAATGGATGGATGATAAATGGATGGATGATAAATGGATGGATGGATGATAAATGGATGGATGGATGATAAATGGATGGATGGATGATAAATGAACGGATGATAAA
>NW_015151113.1:72710-73160 GCF_000732505.1 Cyprinodon variegatus
TAACCTTCCTATTCTGGTTTCTTAATCATTTCAGAGACAGGATGAGGTTCCTGAAAATATGTAAACTCAGTTATTAGATCCAATAATCCTGTAATAGGGATTATTAGGAAGGGTCACAGCAGGTGTTTCAGCTGAGCAAAATAAGGCAGCGGCTTGGATAAGGCGCCAATTTGTAAGACGTGCCATAAAACCATTGCTGCATAAGGTAGCAGTCGAGGGTGTGACTTAGTGATGAAAGTTGGTGGGGACACTAACGGTAGAGGCTGATGGACCTAAAGTTATTCGACCCGAATGCTTAAATTAAGGGTTGTATTTTCAAAAAATGAGCTCAAACATATATTTATTTCCTATTGTAACACAACACACTGATGGTAAATGGCATGTACTTATATAGCGCCTTTATTCAAGTTAGGAGACTTGACCAAAGCGCTTTACACTACATTCATTCAC
>NW_015151113.1:78790-80371 GCF_000732505.1 Cyprinodon variegatus
GGATGGATGAAAGCTACAGCCTTGACTTATTTGCAGGAAGTTTGAAGCTCATCTACCTTATTAATGGCGCAGGCCGTCTTCTCCCTCATCTTGCCGCTACTCGTCCGAAGGATCTTGGAGATGTCTTGTCGTGCGGCGAGAAGGTGAGCAACAGAGATGTTACTGTTGGTGAGGAGGGCAGAGCGCAGAGGCTGGTACACTCTACTCAATTTCTCTGCTTGGGTCTGTAGGAGACATGAAAGAGGAAAAAGGGTTTTGTAACAGTAAAACATACGACTAGAGGCATGGCTGATATATATGGGATTGAAGGCATCTCTAATCTTATTGCTGTTCTCACAGTAACGCTATAAGCCGATCATTTCCGGGGAAACAGGTAAACCATATTCCCTCTATAGATTATCTGTTGCTGATCAAGAGATCCAGTATTTGTTCAACTACGATAACAGCATTTCATCCCATTGGAGACATTCGATACTGACCCCTGTCCATCTGAGGACGACCTCTCTGTCGAGAGACAGAGAGGGCCAGAGAGAGACAGACAAAAGAGAGACAGAGAGGGCCAGAGAGAGACAGACAGAGAGAGAGAGAGAGAGAGAGACCATGAACTCCTTTTATTGGTCCAATATGTCATTACAAAAAACTCACAAGTGAATTATATATATACAATCATCCTAACAGCCCGAAATCCAAACAAAAAAAACCCCTCAAAAACCGAGAGTAAGCAATTCATCAATTACACAACATAAAATATCTCTACCTCCCCATATACAGATGAACTCTTGCAAGTCTGACACCATCTTATAATAGGCAAACTCTGTCCTAAGACGTGCAGCTACCAGCCCTCTGAACATCAGGTCAACATCTACAGAACCTTTCTCTTTCATTTTATTTCTCCTGCTGAGCCAAATGCTCATCTTTGCCTGACCAAACAAAAAATTAACCAAACAAATATTACGCCGTTGTGCTACTGAGTATCTGGGACCAAAAATAAACAGTTCGTTATTAAAACTGAATCCTAATCCGCCCACCCACTGCTTTAACAATGAGAAGAGAGGAACCAGTCTGGAACATCTCAGCCAGAGATGCTGTAGGGTTTCCTCAGCCTGAAAAAAGGCACACTGACTCCCTGATCTGTGAGAGACAAAGAGACAGACAGAGAGGGTCAGAGAGAGAGACAGAGAGATAGAGAGAGACAGATAGAGAGAGAGAGACAGAGACAGATAGAGACAGAGAAAGATAGGTAGAGAGAGAGAGAGAGAGATATAGGTAGAGACTTATGATTGATGTTGAAAATCAGCCTGTTTTTCAATGTAGTCCTGTTTCTCTTGACTGTGACTAACTGGATGTGCTCTCTTTCATCCTCTGACATGTGAGCTGGCTCTGAGCTCGTCTGCCTGGCTGTGTGTTTCCTGGATGGGGCCGCCTGTGGAGCTGGTTGACAGTTGCCTTTTGTTTCTCTGCTTCTGACACTGGTGTTTTGCGGGTACTATTTAATGAAGATGCCAGTTGGGGACCTGTGAGGCGTCCGTTTCTCAAACTAGAAACTCTAATGTACTTATCTTCTTGCTCAGTTGTGCAACG
>NW_015151113.1:81240-82401 GCF_000732505.1 Cyprinodon variegatus
GATACATGAAAATGTGACGATTAGGTGTCAGGTCAGTTTCAGTTGTATTCTGAGTAGAAATCAAAGCAGTCCTGGCTGCACTTTCTCCTCTGTTGGTTTGCTGATTGTATTGATGTATTTGTAGACCGTTTTTCAGTTTGTCATTGTTGATAAATGTAAGTTTAACCTTTAGTAGTATGTTTAAGTTACACTTTCTGAGTGAATTAACCTATGAAACATAATATTGTAGCTAAAAATGATCGCATGTCTACATTATGAAATTTCCACAAAAGTACGGTAAGAACAAAAAACAAACAGTTAGCTGTATTACACCGCTAAATGCAGGACAGAGCGTTTAAGAGTCTAAAGTTAAATATTTTCCAGGGGAGGATACCCCCAGACCCCCCCCTACAATGCTCACATCTGTGGCATAAAAGTCAGACAAATTATTAAATTATTTTTGCCATTTGGTTTTTCGATCCCTTTGTAAAAAAAAAAAGGTTAGATGAAGATATATGCCAAATATCCATGGCGGTGGGGACATACCTTTGCTCTTTCAGACCAGCCGAAGGATTGCACGGTTACATCAAGACGTTTCAACAACATCTTTCTTCTCACTTCATATTCATTTACAAGAGCTTGGTTTATAGCCTCAACCTTTTCCTTATAGAAAAAAAGAAAAGAGACAAACATTCACTTTTTCCATCAACTGGCAAATGGACGTAACGGTCATATAGTAGAATTTACCATATGCACAGGTCCAAAGGGCTTCTTCATCAGAGGTTCCCCAACATGGTTTGGTGGAACCCTACTTATGGCTTCTTTTAACTGAGATGGAAAAATACAGAAAGATATTAAATGGATCAACAATTGATCTTAAAGCACTTTTAGATTCCTCCTCCATTTTAGATGTAATTAATCTCTCCTTGTTACAGGGATATGTACCAAAGGCTTTAAGGTTGCTGGAATTAAACCTTTACTAAAGAAACTGTCTTTTGACCCAGATGATTTGGTCAATTATAGACCTATATCCAATCTTCCTTTCTTATCTGAAATTCTAAAAAAAAAGTAGTTGCCATTTTTTTTAGAACAGAGTCTTTGAAAAAGCTGATTAGTCAGTCATTTTATTTGGATGGGATTAAACTAATTTCAGATAATTAAGTAAAAATTTTTTTTTTTTTT
>NW_015151113.1:83154-92241 GCF_000732505.1 Cyprinodon variegatus
AGTATCTTCATCTGGTCTGTTCCTGTTTGGCTGTGACTCCATCCTGGAGAGAAATATCAGCTGTGCCATCATACCTTGGTTTATACATGGGGATTGGCATGTTTTTCAGTGTGGTCCTGCTTCTCTGACTGGATAACTAGATGTTCTCTCTTGATCCTTCTACATAAAAACAGGCTCAAAGCTTGTCTCCTTAAAAGTTTCTTTCCCAGAAAGATACACCTGTGGAGCTTGTTAGCTTTTCTAACAAAGTACTTATATGCTGTTTCCTTTCTATGTCTGCTTCTGTCTCCTTGAACCACAGTCAGACTCGGCAGATGGCCGCTCACACTGAGCCTGGTTCTGGTTCTGTGAGTTTTCCTCTCAACTGTCACTGCGTGCATTGTCGGTGTAAGGGAATCGCTGAAGAGTCAATGAATCTAGAATTGAACCCATCTGACTGTATGATCTGGTTGAATTGTCTCTGTAAAGTGCCTTGAGATTTCATGTTGTAAATTGGAGCTAGAGAAAACGTGAAGAAAAACTAAAAAGTATTTATTGCCAGACAGACCTTCTTCTCTATTCCGGAGAAGAACTGGAACATGGTGATGTTGGGTGGAGGTTTGGACATGCCAAGGGCCATGCAGATGCCCTTCAGTTCCTGGAAGACCGGACTGCCAGATTCTTGGGCTTTCCTCTGAGGCTTGTTAACCAGAATCATCCTGGATGCATCCAATTCGGACAATAAAAAGGCTGCAGGAGGAAGAGAACATTAAATAATTTTAGCTTTGGCTTGAGATAGACACTAGATTTCTATATAACTATCTGTTCAAATATCATTACTGCCATTCTATCTAGTTAAACCACAATAACGGCACCCAGCATCAGCATTGGAACAAATCAGATCTGAGTTTTTCAGACTGTCATGAAAAGATCAGATCCAGGTTGCATATGGGAAAAAAATAAAATTTAAATTTGGGTCAATTCAGGCTGCTGTGTGAATGTAGCCTAACTAGATACAGCATGAATCGATCGATGAATGCACACCTATAAAGAGGCGTGTTCAAGGTACCAGCTCAATCAGAACCATGAGTGCAGAAGGGAGAGCGCCATATTCCTTTTGTGAGGAACAAAAACTCACCAAAATACGAAGAGGGAAAGAAAAAAGGCACGGCAAATGACAAAGCAAAGGATTGCCGATTGGTTAAGCTCTGTTTGGTACAGGGCGTGAAGGTACGTGCGCCTAAGGTGTATTAATCATGCGGTGCAGCCTCAGCACTAGGTTGCACACTCCCAAATTTTTTTTTACTTGGAGCAGTCTTTGTGCGGCAGCCTGGTTCCAAATGTGAGGATTTAAAGTTGTTCTCTTTGAATGGGTTTGCCTTCACTGACATCAAATGGTTCAGAAGGTTCCAGTGGAACTGTGTGGTTAAATGCAGGGGCGAGTTTACTGGCCAATCATGATGTAAAAAGAAAGATTTTAGTTTCCATTTCCATTACATAAAATATAAATTAAGTCTGAAACAACCACACATAGTAGGCAATAGGGCTGAGAAATTAATTACATTTGCAACATAATCGCAATTTAACAAAAGGCAATTGTCAAATTGTTAAATCACAATATATTTAACAAGAGTGGGACACTAAATTTCATCCATGGTTTGTCGCCATACAGAAATGTAGTGAGAGTTGCAGCTAGCACGCAGATCCATGCATGCAAGTAGAAGTAAACACTTTTTTTACACAATAATTACAGTGAAGTCCTGTAACAATGGACTCTGGGAAAACAGGCTCACCAAAACCAAAAGCCTGGGATGAAACATCTACAAGCTTGGGGTTAGTGCAAAGGAAAATCCAATAAAAAAAAAAATATATAAAAATACCACAATTTTGGTGGAAAATAATCACAATTTAGATTTTTTTGGTAAAATCATTCTGCCCCAGTATAAAACTCATTTTGCATTTATTTAGTGAAAGATTTTATTTTTTTATATATCCATATGGGCTTCACATGCAGGCTGGATGCCCCATCCTCACATCACTCATAGCGCAGCAGGTTAAGATAACATTTTGTTCCATCGTATATTTCTGAGTAAAACATTTATTATTCTTCAATAATCATAAATTCTTAAACAATACAGCGCTTGGCCATTTTTTGCATTGGGGCATGAACTGTTTCTTTTTTTATTTCCTGCCTTTCCAGATGAGTGATGGATGGATGGATGATGGATGGATGGATGGATGGATGGATGGATGGATGGATGATTGATGGATGGATGATTGATGGATGGATGGACTGATGATGGATGGATGGATGATGGATGGATGGATGATTGATGGATGGATGGACTGATGATGGATGGATGGATGATTGATGGATGGATGATTGATGGATGGATGGACTGATGATGGATGGATGGATGATTGATGGATAACCGGTTAATGGGTGGACGGATGATGGACGGACGGATGATGGATGGACAAACGGATGGATGGATAAACGGATGGATAAAGGGATGATGGATGGATAAAGGAATGACGGACGGATGACGGACGGACGGTTGACAGACGGACGAATGATGGACAGAAGGACGGAGGATGGATAGATAAACGGATGATGGTTCTTCCATATTAATGAGTTTCTTTGCGCCATGTTTTTTTTCTCCCACACTGTTTACATTTGATCACTGCTGCACTTTAAGGAAAGGAAATGTCATGAAAGTTGTACAAAATGTTACACAAAATGAAAATAAAATTGTCTAAGTGTCTAAGTTTAGGTGGGACTGAGAACACCAGATTCCGTCTGGAAGCAGGCAAGTTTTGCACAAAAGGTCCAGATCAATAGACTGTTCTATTTACAGCAGAGCAGGTGTGAACACAGCCACAGAAAGCGGGGCACCTCAGGAGGTGAGGATGTAGATGGTAGACCAACTCTACTGAACAGATGGGGTGTCCAGTCCCACGTTTAGACACATTCAAAAGTAAAGAACTGCATTTCCACCCATCAGTGCCAATTCTGAGCCTGGGCAACAGGATAAACGATCTGTGCCAGCTTCACCATGAACGTAGATGTGTTGGTGTGGAGTCAAAGACGTACTGATCAGGAGCAGACAGTCCGTTCTGCTCAGAAACCTCTGGGTGACGTGTCCACTGGTCAGACAGCTGTAAGGACAGGCGAGTTCGGAAAGAAGGCCACTCATCTCCAGCTGGAAGCCCTCTGCCTCACTGGGACCTGGAGAAAGCAAAAAAAACACCACATCATCAAACAGGGTTCCTACAGCATAATGCAAGTTAAATTCAAGACTTTTTAAGAGTCTTGAATTTAACATGTAGTGTTGACACGGCCCTAAGAGACATGTATAACTTTTTTTATTTTGAAACATAAATACTGCTCTCTGTCCAGCATTGTTGTTGTTTTTCTTGCCACTTCTGCATAGCAAGAAGCAGAAGAGTGACCACTATCTGGTATTAATGACATTCAGGTCGGATGAATGCGACCTGGCCGCAGGTCGCAGGTCGCATTTGAAAAGATCAGATTCGTATCGGATTCAGGACCTCATAGCCAAGCGGCCTGGGTCGCACTGGGAAAAAAAAAAATCAGATCTGTGTTGTTCAGACTGTCATGAAAAGATCAGATCCAGGTCGCATATTGGCCCAAAAAAATAAAAATAAAAAATTGGATTTGGGTCACTTCAGGCTGTGGTGTGAACGTAGCCAAAGACATGATCCCAGCTTTGTGGGAGCAGTCTGGATCTGGATCCTTCCTCTTCCAAAATGGCACAGAGCAAAGTCCATGAAGAAGAGGAAAAGGAGCTGTACAGTGGAGGTTTTGTCAGATATATTTAAATTGTGTACATGATTTACAGCCGTGTTTTGTTCGAAGGACGCACATCCTATAAACGGCAGCAGAGGCAGGATTAACAAAGAGGTTGAATGAAACTTACAGTTAGTAGCATGGACGTTTTCCTCCAGCTTCAGATACAGTCTGAGCTCCGAGACGATCCAGGCAGATAGCTTGGTGAACTCTGGGGAAGCTGCTCCTTTGATGACAACAGCATCCAGGGCTCCATCCTCCATCAGAGGGCCCTGGTAGCTGGAAGAACACCAAGACCAATCAGCTGAGACATTTCAAACCACAGCTGCTATTGCATCAAGCAAGCAAGCAAGGAAAGAAACAGAAAGTAAGAGTGGACGGAACATCAGCAAAATCTACAAGTCCAACCAAAATGTTTGTTTTTCTGACAAAATGAGCTAATTTCATTAGCTAGAAGCTGCTCGACTGCTTAAACATACGGCTTTACGATCGATCAGAAGCAGTTCCACGCAAAAATATCATGATTTAATATATCTGAGGAAATTGTTTTTATTAACTTTTTTTGAAAATAAAGCATTTTAAATGCCACAATAATCACATTTAATTAATTTTAATGCCAATTAAGGCCTAAATTAAAAAAATATATAGTTTAATGACTATTTTTTGCAGCTGAATCTTTTGCAGGGGAATTTTCACCAGAAATAATTTCAGTATTTAAAATTAGGTGCAAAAAAGAAAAGAAAAAAAAAGGCAGATTCCAGTTTTTCTTCCATATTCTTGGAGCATCAGCATAGCTTAACTCCTGGTCAGACAGAGGCCAAGACTCAATTCTTCTTCATCTTCTTTTCTGACTCCCATGGACTCTCCAGTTGGCAAATTTCACTCACCTCATCTCTTCGTAAGAACAATAAGTTAGTCGGATCCATGTTTCAGAAACCTCATTGGAACCGTCTGGTAGATGCTGTATCCTGGAAACATACATGGCAGCTACCTAATCACCATCTCCTCTCCAACAAGGTGAGGGAAGTTTCATTCAAACAGGATTTATCCAGCCAAAGACTACCTTAAAAAATTCAAATCTGATATTATTGTGAACTGCACTGTCTGTGATCTTCTTCAAGAATCTGTTACACATTTGTTCCGCTTGTGTCCATACGCTAAGACTTTCTGGGAACACTTTTGTAACTATGGGGGTTCAGATATTTTAAAAGATTTTCAACTTTGTAGGGAAAACGTTCAATTTGGTTTTCAGCTGCAAAGTAAAAGGTTTCCCAAACCTTTCCTTATCAGACTCTTAATTTAATTTGCATAAATTGAAATTCAAATGAAACAAAGCCAGACTTTAATGTTTATTTATTTGAACTTAATATTTTAGTACTAGGATGTGCAGTGGGTAGCACTGCTGCCTTGCAGCAAGAAGGTTCTGGGTACGATTCCCAGCCCGGGGTCTTTCTGCATGGAGTTTGCCTGTTCTCCCTGAGCATGCGCCAGTTCTCTCCGGGTACTCCAGCTTCCTCCCACAGTTCAAAAACATGACTGTTAGGTTAATTGGCTTCTCTAAATTCTCCTTAGGTGTGATTTATTGTTTGTCTCTGTGTTGCCAGCGGATGGACTGGCGACCTGTCCAGGGTGGACCCTGCCTGCCGTAGACAGCTGGAGATAGGCACCAGCCCCCCTCACCACCCCGCTTCGGATAAAGCGTGGTGGATAATGGATGGATGGATTTTAGTAACATTAAACCCTCCTCTCACCAAAAGTAGGCATGGGAATCGAAAACTGGTTCCTGTTCAGAACCGGTTCCGTGTGTTCCAATTCCATGACACCGTTTGGCAGCTAGCTTAACAATTCCCTTAATAATTCCAGGCAGCACCAGAGCCTAGCGCGATGTTAACCACTGCCCGATCGCCCGGGGCAAGTAGTTTTTATTGTTGGGAGAGTACACATTTCATTGCATTTGCCCAGTGGGCAAAAAAAAAAAAAAATTATCATTACTCAAAATTACTTTAAAATCCCCGACATTCGATGAAAACGACCCAGAAGCGTTGCCGGCGCCATTTTTGTTGTTTTGTACACATTCTCGCGTGATTTGAAAAAGCCGGGTAATTTTCCGTCAGATGCCGTGATTTTTGTCCACCTAGCGGTAATTTTGATTTAGTTACCAAAACGACAAACATCTACAAAGCGCTATCATATGGCAGTCTTCTGTACAGTGATGCAGGTCATACATAAAAATTACATTTTTTTCTCTTAGACATTGGAGAGGTGCATTTAAATGTTATAAAGAAAAAGGTTAAATTGGTGAGTAGTAGTAGTGTAAGGTTTTAACCTGTCAAGTTTTTTTTTAGATTTTTAACATTACAATTTATATTTTTCCAAGCACTAAACAGTTTAAAGCAAAGTTAAGTTTGAAAAGAATGTGCAGGAAGGATTGAAAAGCATCTTAACACGGTAATGTAGGCTTGAGTTCATTATCTGACGCATGCAGATACACACCAGGAACCTGGAAACTTACTGAATTACAAAAAACATTTAAAAAACAAACATGTTTCATTGATATATATACAAAAATGAATATTAGGAACCATATTTATCAAACATTATACTGGGCAACTAAAAAATGTTTCTGGGCAAATGTGAAAGTCACTTGCCCTTTGGGCAAGTGGTAAAAATCCTTAAAGTCAACCCCTGTTGGGTCACGTTTTTTTTTATGCAAGTTTCACACACGGCATTCAGTAAACAAGTACGACGTGACCAGGCGTAAGTCTAGAAAAGCAAATAAAAGAGCTCAAAGTGATCGAAAGTTTGGCTTCATTTTAAGGAAGAGAAAGAATGCATCAAGGCAGTTTGCAATCATTTCAAAGTGGCAATTACATCGGCGGGAAGAAGTACATCCAACATGCAGAAACACCTGTGCACACAACATGGCATACATTTTAATGAATGTCGTGTTTTTGATGCTTCCGGACAGAAGCTAAAGTTACGACAAGCATGGAAGGCAACTCTGGTGGTAAGTAGCTAGTTTTATATCACTGGCTGTGCTTCATGTGGTTCCAAGTAAATCATATGACATTTCTGGAAATAAACCAAGTTCCTACCTCTCTTTGGGGTTATTAAAGAAGTGTGCCTTTCTAGTTAATCCAGTCCTTCATTGCTAGTATATTTAATTAGAACTACTGGTAGCTGCAATTCTGTAAGGAAACATGCTACAAAGTTGCTCCGCAGTTCACAGAGCGAGAGAAAACTGATGCTCGTTGATTTAAATCAGGGGGAGATGAGTTTACAGTAATGCTTTTTCACTAAACGGATGCCTTCTCCATTAGCTTTAGATGACCGGGACGAGAATCGATAAGAGAATCGAATCGTTTCACAGAATCCGTAAGAGAATCGGAATCGTGAAAATCTTAATTCCCAACCCTAACCAAAAGGGACAACAAAAAAACAAAACAAAAAAAACCCCCACACATTTCAATCTGTTCCCAACTAAAAAGTCTGGACAATTTATCTTCATAGAATATATGTGTTTTGGTACAATATATGTATGTAAATCTGTTTATACACATATGTATATATGATACTCCTAAACACATAATTTTGCAAGTTTGTTTGTCTTTCCTCCAGACTGTACTTGTTTATTGTGATTATATTACTATACCCCCCGGCATATTTGATTGTTTATCTGAATATTCCATATGTTATTGCTGACATTAAGTGAAAAAAAACAAAAAACAAAAAAAACACACATTTTATGTCCTGTTTGGACAAAGGGGCCCTGAAAAGCCACGCCCACAGAGACACCTGCAAGCATCAGCGCTTTTCCAGCTGCTACCAGTTGATCCAGAACACCGGGAATCTGGACAGGCACCAGCAGCAAGAACCGCTCCACAGCTTTCCTAATTATCAGCACATAAATACGCTGCTGAACTCTGACCTTTTTCATGCCCACACAGTTTATTCTGAAATTTGAGAAAGGCAGCAAACGGGGCCCCACTCCTCGGCTTCACATAGCCGCGAGCGGAACAGCCAGAGCCAGGGCGTCCAGCTTGTGCTCTCACTGCCAGCAGAATAATGTATCCGTTACCTCCTGGCCTCCTAGCTTAGCCTTCAGAGCCCCGCTAAGCAGCTAGCAAACAGGCAGGCATGACAGTCAGCGGGCAGCTGTCTTCACACTCACCCTAAATCCTCCAGTGCGATGAGGATGTCAATCTCCATGTCGGATATCTATGCTGAAAGCGGTGCCTCAGCAGGACAAATTTCACTCAGCTGGTACACGTTCAATACTTTCTTCTTCTTCTTCTTCTTCTACTTCTTCTTCTTCTTTTCTATCATATCTTTTCTGTTGCGTTTAATGGCGGTTGGCAACCAGTTTTCGGTGCATTACCGCCACCAACTGGTGAGGAGTGTGCATCAGAATGACCCTATTCATAAAGTTACTTTTATTTATATATATTCTATATCTATACAAATACAAATACTCTAAAAAAATACTAATACTCCTAATTATTCCTCTTATTGTTAAATATTTAAATAAATCTTTTTACATTTTTTCTTTACTTTTTCTGCAGAATATCTATCAAATCAAATTTAACTTTCTCCATATTTAGATCTAACCAAATTCCTTCTTTCTTCTTCATACTTCTTACAATACATCACTACATGTTCTACAGTTTCTACATGTCCACAATATTCACATTTACCCGATAGGTGTTTCCCTATTTTGAATAGTGTATTATTTAATCCTTTATACCCAAATCTAAGTCCTGAAAAAAACTGTTTCCTCTCTTCTGCTCTCCTCATTTCTCCTATAAAACCATCTTCCTCTCCTTTCATCTTCCCATTGTTTTTGCAACTTTTCCTTCATCCTTTGTTTAATGATACTTTTCATTTCTGTCTTACTTAAATTAATCATCATATCAATGGTTTTAATTTGAGATGCTTCCTCAGCAATCTTATCTGCAATTTCATTTCCTTTAATCCCTATATGTGCTGGCATCCAAATAAATATAACACTAATACCCATCATTTGAACTTGATATAAAACTTGCTGTATTTCAATTAAATTTGTCTGATCTACTTTCTGAAAAAAAAATTTGTATACTGATTAAAGCTGAACTTGATTCTGAACATATAATTGATCTTAATGGTCTCCCTTCCTCTATACATTGTAGTGCTAATAATATTGCTAATAATTCTCCTGATAATTAATTATATATTCTCCTAATTATTTTAAGTTATTTTATATTATGACGAATTGCAAGCTGCATGCAGCCACCTACTGTACATGAGTGTGTAGCAACATT
>NW_015151113.1:92446-104485 GCF_000732505.1 Cyprinodon variegatus
AATAAAGTGAATATCCTTCATATTTCCTTCTTTTCCCAATATTCCTTTAAGACTCTAGTCTTTGCGTGTCTGTCTAACCATTCTTCTTCAGAACTGGTCGGTCTGCACCTGGAATAGAAAACTTTAAACTTTAAAAGGACTTTATACAAGCCTCTGATCAAAAAACAAACTGTTGAATTGGTGATGATCTCATGGCCCCTGTGCATGATCTCAGTGCTTGATACTGAACAATATACATTTTTTTAAGTAATGACTCTGATGCTGAACCAAAAGCAATACATCCATAATCACAAACAGACCCAATCAAACCTGCCTAAATTGATTTCAATGCTTTCTGCTCAGCTCCCCACTCTCTCCCAATCAAACATCTCAAAACATTTAGAACTCTTTTGCATTTATCAATCATCTTTTCAGTATGAACTTTCCAAGTAAGTCTTCCATCCAACCATATGCCAGGTTTTATGGCAGTTGGTAATCAACTAATTGATGCATTTTTTGCCATCTACTGGTATGGAGTGTATGATACAAATGTGTTATTTTTAGATATTGAAATATTATCCTGTAAATGTTCATTTCTGAAAAACTTCTAAATAATTCAAATTGATTTAACTTTTGCTTTACTTAAATTTTGAAGTAATTGCTGTCTCCCCTCATATTTATTACAGTAAAACATCACATGTTCGATTGTTTCATCTATGCCTCAGTATTCACATTCCTATCCCTATGGTTCCCCATGATAAACAGAGAACTGTTTAAACTGGTAGGCCCAAATCTCAAAGGAGAAATCATTTTTTTCTTCTCTTCTAGTTCTGTTCTTCTAATTTCTCCAGTTTTCTTTTGAATTTTATAAAACCAACTACTTTTTCCTTTCTCCCATTCCTTTTGCCATTATCCTCTATTTTCTGCTTCATTAACATTTTAACTTCAGATTTAATAAAATTGATGATTAAATAATTAAATAAATTTCAAACACAGTGGTCACAGATTAGCAGCCCACGTTCCGGATCCGGACCCAACCTGATTTAAAACATTTATAGATTACTGCATGTTGTCTGACAGCAGTAGCTGCGCCTCAATTCGCAGGCTGCATCCTTTTTTTTTTCTCCCAATACAATTTTATTTGTTTCTGCAAAGAACATTACAGAGCAACCATATTGCACTATAGGTATTCTGAACAACCAGTTTTTACAGATATTTTTAAAAGGTGTAAATTCAATTTATTAATTTTTTTACTTATTTTTTGGGGTTGGATGGGGTTTATAAAAATATAAAAATGTTGAAATGCTGTGTGGTTCTTGTTATACTGTACATGGTCAAAACAATTGTAACAACTACAAAACACTACGATTTTTCAATGGCATTGTACATTTGTTTTAACAATAATAAAAATATGATTAAAAAAAAAAAAGGTGTAAATTCTGCTGTTTACCACTCAAGTAAATGTCCTCATTTTGTGCAAAACAAGAAACAGTAAGGAAGAAATACAAGAGGAAAAAAAATTAAATAGTACATCTATTAAATAAAAGTAAACGCTAGGGGGAAACAGCTGTCCAAATAAGCAGATTAAAATGGACAAAGGCTTCTGGAGTTTTGATTGCTTTCTTATTATCTGATAATTGTACGGTGTCAATGTATTGTTTGAGTTTGTGCTTAAAGCAGTAATGCACGTTTGGAGCCTCTATATTTACATTTATATATAAAGAACTTGGCCATTATAATAATCAAGTAAATTACATATACCTTATCTGATCCCTTTGGTTGAACCTTGCAATTTCCGTTAATGTCGAATAGTATAGTCTTCCAAAATAAAAGAAAATCTTTGTCTATTTTTCACTTAAGTAATAAATGTCGTACCAGAAGGACTGGATAAGTGGGCAGTTCCAGAATAGATGAACAAGTGTTTCAGGATTATTACAGCAGAAGCTGCAAGTAACATCAATGTTTTTTTTTTAAAGCGTTTCTGGATAAAGACTTTGGTAGGATAAATGTTATAAATTATCTTAAATAAGATTTCTTTAGTTTTGTTATTTATCAAATGTCAATTTGGAAGCAGCCATCTTTCCAGTTGACGTAATCCAAGAATCTTCCCCAGTGTGAGATGGCATAAGGTAGCAGGCTGCGTCCTTCGAAGGACGCATTTTAAGGCCAGTTACGTCACAACGCTGCGCAGAGGCGCGTGTTTCGAAGTCGCTTGTGGAGAAATGTCCTGGTCCGTGAGTAGTGAGGAAACAGGAACTGATTCTTGTGGGATGGAAGAGGGAAATAGTGACAATGAAGAAGGTTGAAAGAGGGTAGCCTCAAAAAATTAGAAAAAGCGGAAAAAGCAGAGATCAATTGAAGGGGAGTCCAGTTCAGAACATTCAGGTGATGATCAATCTAGTAATTCCCCAGGTTCCCAAAGTTCGAAGTGCCAGAATACTGTATAGTGGAGACCTGTTAATATACTGCAGAGACAGCGCTCAGCAAGGCAAAGCAATACAGATCAACAACATTGAGGGAAAGAGTTCAGCGCAGCTTGGTGGAGAACAAAAGATCAGCAGGGGAATCATTGGAGGAGTTCCTCTTAAAGTGTCTGAAAAACAGATTCTAGAAAACATAAATGGTGCAAAAGTAAAAGAAGTGAAATGGATAAAAACAAGAAAGAGAAAAAGTTGTGACAGCTTCTCTGTGTTAATTAAATTTAAAGAGGAGCAATTACCCAGCAAAGTTTTCATTGGTTACATTAGCTACAATGGCAAAATTTACAATCCTCCACCTCTAAGATGTTTCAAATGGCAAACATTCGGACATATAGCAGCAGTATGCAAATGAAAACAGAGATGTGGAAAGTGTGCTGGAGAGCACGAATATGGAAAATGTGGGAAAGAAATTAAATTGAATGCTGTAACTGTGGTGGAGAACATACTGCTGCATAACACGGGTGTGAAGTAAGCAAAAGGTGTCAGGAAATTAAAAAACTGAAATTAAAGCTTGGAATAACTGATGCTGAAGCTGCAAAAAGGATCCATCTCAGTTAGAGAAAACCCAAACCTACAGTTTAGCACACAGCAAATTAAAAACCTCTGGAGAAATGTCCAAAGATTGAAGAACATTTACTGATTGTTAAAAAAAAAAAAGATAGTTTTTTTCATGGTTGAGGTGATCAATTGTAGTGCACAGACGACAAGAAAAAACAAAAAAATCTGAATAATAGTGAAAGCTGCAGAAAAGTATCTGGAAGTTAAAGATTTAAACTGGGAAATGGTGGAAAGCATGATGGGAAAACCGATAGGACCATCAGAAAGTGGCAGAGTGACGATGACTTAAAGATAAATTAGAAATTATGAGGGCAAATGTGATTAAGTGTTTATTATGTTGGGTTAAGTTACACAGCGCTTTTTATTTTTTTAGTAGTTGAAGAAGGAGAGAGAAAAGAAAAAAGTCGGATTTTCTTCAAGTTACTAAGACAATGGATAGCAGCAGCAGCAGTGCTGGCAGTAGTGCTGAGTACACCTTTAACTGTAAATAGTTTGTTTTTGTTTTTATAACTGTACATCTATTAAAATACATGACAGTAACTGAGCTACCGGAAGCTAAAGCTTAGAGCTAACCTGTTGATACGAGACGCTCATCAACATTAAAAGCCTTCATACAAATGTCACAATTTTTAATTTTAACCGACATCTTATTGTAGCTGTGTGAGGATTCCTGTCTGTGTTTGTGTTTTTTCTGTGTTTGTCTCCCTTCCTCCACCAGGAGGCGCCTGGTTCTGGTCCGCCTCCCTACACACCTGCTGTGAGTTACCTCATTAACGGAACGCTCTTAAGCTGCTGACTGCCACTACCTCGACGCCAGAGTGTTTGCCAGTTTGGGGAAGTCATCCTGCAAACTGGATTTTTCGGACCTTCTCTCCCTGGAAGGATCATCTGAGCTTCAAACTGAGTTGAGGATTTAAACTGGAGGTTTGAATCAATTTTTCCTTAAGAGATCATTTGAGCTTCACACTGAGCAAGGGATTCATCTCCACTATGACCCGTTCAAGTATCGCAGGAAATCTGAGTGGCAGTCAGCTTCTCCGTTCTCCTACAGACACCGCATTCTGGTAAACCCTGTCTGCCCTCCACCAAATCAGACAAACACTGGAACTACCGCACACAGACCGGAATCAAAGAGTCAACAACTTCTCTGGAAACCTGAGTCGGCAATCTATTTCTCCTCTTCAAGTTCAAGAATCAAATTTCCCACCGAGCCTGAACTAACCGCAGTGTCTTCCCCTCACCTTTCAGTTCCGGTTGAGCAGTGTTCAGAGCAACACTGGATTCTTCACAATCTCCTAAATAAAACTGTTAAACTTTCCCCTGGTCTCTCTGTTTGGTCTTCTGCATTTGGGTCTGATCTTTAGTTAAATCATGAGAAACTGTGCTGACATCCCTCACAATTCGGATCGATTTCTTCTCATAAAGTTTATCGCAAAGGATTAGATCTTTCAAAGCTTAATACAGCTGAACAAATAACATTAGTCCAGCTGNCGTGTTTTTTCTTTTTAATTTGCAACTTTTTCTCTTATTTTTGTATATTTTGCGTATTTATTCTCATAACTAAACTGCTTTAAGCTCCAAAAATTCATTTTTTTTGTCTTTGAATGACCCTAATATATGGAAAAGGATTAGGGCCACTGAAAAAACAAAAAAAGTTAACAGATTTTCAAATGTTATTTCAGTTTAATATGGGGAAAAAGTCAGAAATCTGACTTTAATCTCAGAATTCTGACTGAATTCTGACAGTTTACAAACATGTTACCATCAAGCCATAGCGATGTCTGTTTTAGAGACTAGCTCTCTTTGTTTTAATCACCTTCTGCTCCTCTATTAATGAAACAGCATCTCCGGGGACCCCTCGGGCACCTAAAAAGTCGCCTAATTCTGTTATTGTTCACCAATGTGTTACTGGCCCTCCCAAAACAACTTACATCTTTGTCAGTGAAGCCGAGTGCTCCACATCTCTTCCTTCATGGTGCCCATCTACATTAGGATCCAACTTTTTGAGATTAAAGTCAGAAATCTGAGAAAAAAATCAGAATTCTGAGAAAAAAAGTCTGAATTCTGAGACATATTTCCCATATTAAACTGAAATAATATAAAAAAAAATCGGTTAACTTTTTTTTTTTCTTTCAGTGGCCCTAATCCTCTTCCGTACTAATATTTTGTCTTACAGAGAACAATTGAAACATCACATGAGAGTCTGTATCAAATGTGGACTAATGTTTGAACTGTAAATATACAGTGATATGTTTATATTACTTTTTTATGTATTTATTACTGTTTTCAAGGCTGCACTTCAAAAAATGAAATTGTCTAGAGCCATTTTAAATGAAATCACTGTCCCCCAGACATCCGTGGTTATATTCTTTATAGTGTGAATGACATCATCCGCACGCGCCGGCTACCATTCTTTCTTCCTGTCCGCTGAACTGCTGCTAGTTTTCCTCACATGCCTGGAAGATGTCTAGTGCTACTACCACAGATGATCTCGCTCTAGAAATGGAATTAAACGATTCAGATTAGCTAAACGAATGAATAGAAGGGGTAGAGCGTAGCCGCCTGTGGCCCGGGCTGCCTGTCACAACTCCAGTCCGGTGCGGATGACGTCAGACATGCGCCGCTTTGTTTTAAAAAAATAAAAATATAAAAAATATAACCCCGGATGTCTGGGGGACAGTGATTCACCTACATGTTATGAATGCTGGCGTACCATAAATTATGAACAGTTTAGTTTGTGCCTTCAAGTCGTTGCCCATAGGAAGACGTTACTTGGATATAACCTAACGGAATATCTTCAGAACAGCTCCGAATGACACAAAACTAATATTGGTGAGTAGAACATGATGTAATAATGTAAAATCAAGGGCCTAATTTAGAAAAAAACGGCGTTTCCCTTTAAGGTGCATACCACCACCTACTGTACACTAGTGTGTAGCAACATTACTTTACATTAAATTCTATTTTTTAATTTTGTATTCTGTAGATAAATAAATAAATAATGCTTTCCTTAATCGGTGAATATCCTTTATCTTTCCTTCATTTCCCAATATTCCTTTAAGACTCCATTCCTGGCCTGTGAAGTTTTCATCAGTACGTGTTCTACATTTTCCTTTTCTCCACATCCTTCTCATTCATCATTTCAAAGCTATTAAATATAAATTGTCATTTATATAGGTGTGACTCACTCTTAACCTGATCATTATTACTTCTTCCCTTCTGTTTCTCTCATTAATGACTCTATTTAATACTGATTTTTGTTCCTTATATAATCCTCTTCTTATCTTCATTCCACCTCTTTTGCCATTTTTCCATTTCTTTACTCTTAATAAGTGTTTTACCTTCCCCTTTCCCAAAAGTCTCCACAGAGTCATTAGAGGGTTATAATCAGGGGGCTGCTCACTCCAAAGGACCTCAGCCTCCTCAGGAGGTGGAGGTCTGGCCCTTCTTATACAGGAAGTCGGTGTTATTAGTCCAGTCCAGTTTATTATTGATGTAAACACCCAGGTATTTGAAACTCTCCATGCTTTCTATGTCCTACCCCTGGATGTTCATAGGGGGGTGAGGTGGGGGTCTTCTCCTGATGTTGATCACCATCTCTTTGGTCTTACTGGTGTTAAGACACAGGTGGTTCTTTTTGAGCCAGTCCAGTCCATGCTTCAGCAGGAAAACCATGTAGAAGGATCGGCAGGTGGAGGTGATTCCCCAATCCTGCCGTGGATTGAAAAATATTGTCTTATGTAGATTTAAGAATAAAGCTGCACATCTATGAAGACATTTGTTTTTCCTTTTTTGAGTCCAGAACAGAACAAGCTTCAAAAAGATACTGTCTTCAGAACTACTGCAGATGATATGATGAACTGACCTGTGTATCTATGTTGTATATTTCTACTCTTTTTCATGTTCCTATTATTTCCTAATGTGCAACTTGTGCAATTTCTTTAATGGTTCATTCATAATGTAATGTAATTTCTTTATGTGAGGACCCCAGGGAGATTAGTGGCAACCTATTTGGCAGCTAATGGGGATCCTAATAAAACTAACTTCTCAGTCATTTTGAAGCCTTTTTGAAGAAAATTATTTTTGAAAAAAAAGAAGAGCATTACTGCACTTAAGTACTTTTTTGAGTATCTTTACTTGAGTCATTTTTTGTTTTTCCAGGAAGCTGTTAGTTCCTTCTTCCTTTTGGTTCAGCATAGCTTTTTAATCCTCTGTTTCTGTTTTTCCATCCATCATGGCAGATAGCAGCCCTTAGAACTGAATCTGGACGCCACTGATTTGCAGAATTAATGACGTTCCACAGATGAGAGGAACTCAGAGCAGATATTATTAGTACCGTAGTTTATAATTTGATAAGTTATTGTCATGTGGCCAATCTGTTCAGTAGGATGAGTCTCAGATCAGAGTTATAGTTTCTTTGTGGTCATAGATTGAACCTTTAACCTCTATTCTATAAAGAAAAAGTGAGGACAATCAAGACTCTCCTGTTTTATTTTTGGTTTGTTTTTAAATACAAAATAATGATAAAATAGTCCTTATTTTTTATGCTAAACACATTTCAAGGTGGGGTAGAATCTATAATCTGAATCTGAAAGTTACACAGTTCTTTAAAATTACTCTGAAATACACAGAAATGTTCTGATATTAGAAAATGTAATTTGTATTTTTGGATACTTAAGTATTTTCAAAAGTTAGTACTTCAATACTTTAACTAGATTAGGTGTTTGACTGAGTAACATTTACTTGTAGTTGAGTAAGATTTGACAATGAGTATCAATACTTTTACTAAAGTACTACAGTTGAGCACATCATCCATCACTGCCTAACCCTGTCAATACCCCTAAACAGAACCCACTGTCCCCACAAGGTAACAAAAACAAGTCCACACACAATAGCATCATGTTATAAACAACAAACTGTAAAAAGAGGCCTTTTAATGTATTTTCTCACCAGAGTGCCATATATTACATATTTTTATCTAGCTTTTCCTGGTTAAAGTCTGACTCTCCAGGATCCAATCGGGATAAATCCACTGGAATGTTGCTGAAGTTGAGATCCGGGATCTGAGGGTCTTGATGGCGTTCCTGTTACCATGGAAGTTGAACCTCAGACAGAAGAACGGGGCTCTAGGTAAAAGTCCGGAGTTGGTGGGATTCACACATGGGGGGATTTATCATTAGGCAATACTAAGCAGCTGCCTAGGGCCCCAAGTTCCTGGGGGCCCATAAAACTCTTTTTACATGTATAGTTAATACAACTATTCCATATTTATGCACATTAATTATGTTTTTGATCAAAATCCTTTCACTAAAACGCCATCAGAACGCTTATAATACTAAGTGTGTCTCTAAAGTGTATAATGTAATGATGTAATCATGTGATGATGTGGCAGACTGAAGATGTATAAAATGCCTCTTTAACTGTTAATCAGGGCCTCTTTTTAAGAAGTGAGCCCGGGGTTATGCAGCTGTCTTCTGTAACTAAAAGCCACTCCTCTGATCTGAGTAAGATTACAACTTCTATCAAAATCTGTTGTCATGTCTCACGGTTATTTAATACATATAACTTATGAAGTGCTATTTAAAGAGTTTGTCTCAAGTGATCTTTTTTTTAGGAAAAAGAACCGGAGAGATAAAGCTTCAAGGTGTAGACATAGACAGCTTATCTTTAACAAAAAAACAGTGCGAAGAGCAGTGTTGCCAACTTAGCGCTTTTGTCGCTATATTTAGTGACTTTTCAGACCTCTAAAGCACTTTTATTACAAAAAAGCCCCTAGTGCCAAATCTAGCGACTTTCTTCTGCTATTGGAGACTTTGGAGACAACATCTAAAAGCAGCGAACTCTGCTCTCCAGAGCCAGTAGATTGGTAACCCCGCCTCCTGCTCTCCTCTATCGTGTCTGCTGTCATGATTCATGCAGCTATTATTAAATCTAAATGAAAAATGGAGAACAGAGAAGCAGATCATGGCTTGTCTACAGTGAAAAGAAGGACTGGGTTATTTACTTTGGCCGTCGCCTTTTTGGAAAGTGAGCTTAGTGACTGAAACAAATCTTTCATTCCTTTTGATGAAAGCTGAGTACAAAACATAGAGAGGAAAACAACAAGAAAAGGGACAAGAAGAGAGGGGAAAAAACTAGAATAAATAATGGATGTCTATTGTATTAACATTTCTCTATCTGTATAATGGGTCTGTTTTATGTGTTTTCTCAATTCAGAGGGCCTCCTGCCTGTCTCTGCCTAGGGCCCCGAATATCCTAAATCTGTCCCTGGATTCAATAATCATGCTTGGTGACCAAGCCAACTGATATTAGCAATACAAGCAATCATTAACATTTGACTTAAAGCAGTAATGAGCAGTGAAGGCATGTTACAGTGACTGTTGGAACAAGCTGGCTACTGTGAAAAGTTTATGAGAGGTCACCATCAGAATGCTGTCCTTGATGGAGATGCAAGAACATTTCTATCACCCAGAATCCAACATGGCTGCCACAGCACGGGGGTAATGTAACATTGATCTCCTGTTTTGGACTTTTTTAGATCAGTTGTTCATAAAGTTGAAGTCAGTCTCTATTGGTGAAGATGCTACTGAGAAAGTTTTTTTTTTCCTGACTGTCCCGGTGTCACTACCCGATCCGTTCCGGAAGCACAATCCGTCCTGCTCATGCGCCATCAGCTCATTTGTGCATCCAGATAGATATCTGGGTCGTCGATTTTATTTTGTTAAAAATACCTAGATGACGTTTTCCCTACCCCAAAATAGTAAAGGTATTAAAATATAATGTGTTAAATGTTAATAATGTATTTCCTGAATAAATAAAAGCCTTAAAATTCTGTTTTATCCCTCGTCTCTGCCGATCTGCACCGGAAATGGGATCTATGCTACTTCCAGTGGCTAACTTTTTCGGCTTTGGATTTGAACATAAATCTAATCTTTTTGAGTTTTATGTGTTCGTTTCGTTTTAACCTCCTGCTATATAGTGCGTAATCTAAAAAAAAGAAACGACTAAAATCCAGATAAAAATGGTTAATCATATTTAGCCAAACTGCTCTGAGCATGTCACGCGATCACGTAAGAGAAGCTGTTTAGAGAAGAAAATGTAAAAAGCATCAAAATTGTCCCACAGAAGTCATAAAACATTTTGTTAAAGATGTTTATTAGCATTCTAAGTGAGTTAAGGATAGAAATAAGTAGGTTTAGTACCATAATTACATTATTTATGGATAGCCAATGTATATCTATTTGCGCATGCGCAGAACGGATCGTCCTTCGGGGACGGATCGGGTAGTGACATCCTGGGTGTTGTTCTCGCCCCTCCCTCTTTACCCAGCATGCATCAGCAGACCTGTCTGTTCTTGAGACTGACAGCAGTCCCAGCATGCACTGCAGCAGCAGCAGCTTTCAATGGAGCGCTCACAGAGCTCAGAGCATTAAATTAAAAGTTATCTTTTCTGTTGCTGTTGTTCAATAAAAGTACGTTTTAAGATCCTTTGAGGCGGGAATATTATACTTTAAAGCATCACTATATGGAACATTTACCAACTTAATGCGTAATTAAACATTTTTTTTCCAAAGTTGAGAGGACCAGAGCAACCAGTGGACCTCCAAGGCTAACGGCAGCCTGGTTTAATCCTAGCCCGTCTGCAGCAGCCCTCGCTCTGCATAGCCATGTGTGAAGGACCGCTGGCATTTGATTTGTGTTTATCGGACTGTGTTCATTATTATTCCCCGAATAAATGAAAAAAAAAAAAGTTTATTATTATCTAGAGAGAAATAATAACAGGAGGTGAAATGTAGCTCCAGACTAGCCGAGCGTGTGGTGATGTCATCAGTACGCTTCTGTTCCAATTGACCCAGATTTATGCATCGTGCTCCATCCTCCCCAAGTCTACACTTTCCTGTGTTCTTCTTAAGAACGGACTTGGCGAGGACACGAGTCTGTACTCGCGTTCTTGTGAAATGGTAATAGACGGGTATGGGGCACTGCAGGCTTACAAAGAAGCCAAGTGACACCCATTCCAAATGGGTGGATCCGTTCGTCCGTCTAAATTAGCATGTTTTCTAAACAAAAACGAGGCTTTGTTGGGCTACTGTATAAAGCTTTGAACTCAACGCTATTTCTGACATTTTGAACTGAAAAAGCTTCCTGGATGGGAGGCGAAACGTCTACAAACTTGGAAACAAAGTCATGTGGATTGTTTTTTAACGTTTTTGGAATGACTGTGACCTGGATGAAAGAGAACCTTCACCAGCATATCTCCTCATAATGTTTCAGCGATTCATCTCATTCGTTCTGCATAAAAAAAAAAAACAAAGATTGTTGAAAGAAGTGCTTAGTTATTCTGTGGTTGATTTAAAAAGTCATTTAAGGAGGCTGGGAGGGGCCCTGCTACCGTGGGACAGAACCCTCGACAGCCACACATAGAAACCTTTATAAAAATATGTTTTAAAATCCGTCATAGGTAAATATTCATCATAATAATACAACATATGGGCCCCATTAGATGGGAGGAGTGCTGAGAGCAGTACCAGTGTCTGTAAGACAGGAATAGCGGGGCCAGAACCCCTCAGCAGGTATCAGTCTGCTCCTCCAGACCCAGCTGGGATCAGAACCAGGATCCTCTACTCGCAAGCCGACACGCTGCTGATCTTTGCTGTGTTCTCGCTCCAGGGTTGGAGGTTCTGCAGGGCATACAGCGAGCTGTTCTGCAGGCACAGTGGGTCAGGTGCTACCGGCTGGTTGATGGTTTTCTGGAAGGCCTCCTGCTGCAGCTGCATCAGAATCCGGTTGGCCTGCTGCCGCTCTGCCTCACGCTCCTCTGCTGTCTGCCGCCTGCAGAGAGGATGGAGAGAGTCAGTGGCTGCCACTACTTCACTGGACATCTACGGGAATTCTTCTCAGAGTCAGGGGTAGATTTAGGTAATATGGGGCCCTAGGCAAAGACAGGCGGGGGCCCCTCTGAATTGAAAAGACATCACATAAAACAGATAGATATAGATACTGAAATGTTAATAGAATAGAC
>NW_015151113.1:105384-106834 GCF_000732505.1 Cyprinodon variegatus
GGAAGATTTCCTTTTTAATTTTCGGGTTAATTGAAGAAATATACTGAGTTACTGAGTTCCCTCTCCTAAGTTGTCTGGTATATTACTTAATTAAACTGTTTATTTATTTTATTTTAATTTATTTTATTTTTGACACAATTTGACACAGTAATGACTACTTTCATCATATCTCTCACTGAAAATGTGTTAATTTAGCTCATTTGCTTCTAATTTGGTATAGCTTTCTTTATGTTACGTAAGCTGTGCTGATGATGCAAAATATACCACTGGAAAGCTTACATTTACCGTATTATCTTCCCTCGTATCCAATGAGGCGTTTAAGTGCTGTAGGAATTTAGTCTATTTGGCGAGAATTGGCATAAATAGTCCCATTTTCTCTTTGTTTATCTCTTAATTTTATAGACTCTGTTATTTATCAATAATTCTTGTAACATATTGGGTTTATTTGCATTCTGTATACATTGCTTGTTCATTTCTATTCTAGGTAGATTTGATATGCTTGTGTTGTTTCTTCAGGTACTTATTTTAATTTATTTCTGTATTTTGTCAAAACCATTAACAAAAAAAGAAATAATAAGAAAAAAAGAGGCTCAAAGAACAATTGTCATCTAGATCTGCACAACTTCAATAAAGAGTGGCATGAGTGCAACTGACTGTCATCATTGTTCTGACCAGACAACCTGGGGAGATTCAGGATTAAATCAATTGCCTACACAGTCTTTGAGACTTCTTCCCAATATTTATATTTAAATATAGTTTCCTGTGAAAAAATTAAAACTGGTTGATCCTTTACTTTTATTCTATTGCTAAATCATCCTGTTAAAAGGGAGTTTTTCCTCTCCACTGTTGCTACAGGCATGCTTAGTGTGAGGGATTGCATGAGTTGATGCAATCAACTGGTTTTCATTAGATAGAAAACTTTGAATTAACATAGACAGATTTTATTTGTCATTTTGTTTACACAAGTGTAAAACCAAAAGAAATTTGGTTTGGAACAGATCCCTGGACAAATTCAACTTTTTAAAAAAAGTTTAAACTTTTTTAAATCTGACTGGATAATCTGGTGAATTGTAAAGTGCCTTGAGATGACGTGTCATGAATTGGTGCTATAGAAACACACTGAATAGAATTGAAATGAATGCAGCGCTCTGAGCGCTTCTGTTTGCTTTCATTGTGTTTTTATAAACACAGCAGGAAAATAAAAGCATTTAATTCATATAAAATAAAATATGGTCAAACCTATTTTTATACAAGAAAAAAATGATAAATAAATACATAAATATATATCTATAATTTAACATCCGCCTGAAGAATTAAACGTAGGTATTTGGTAGGATTAGCGGGTTCTGGTCCAGGAGGCGGATCGGTCCGCCCTCATCTACTCTTTTTATTTATTTATTTATTTATTTATTTATTTATTTATTTATTTATTTATTTATTTATTTATTTA
>NW_015151113.1:106896-111843 GCF_000732505.1 Cyprinodon variegatus
AACAATTAAAAGAGCCAGACTCATTCTGCAACAAGACACTTCCTTGGATCATTTTATCGAGTCAAAAAAAAAAAAAAAAACAGAAATGTATTATAAGTTTATTTATATTTATTATAAGTTCATTTATAGGCGTTTTTGAAACGTATTAATGAAGGTTTTTAATTTTTCATTTTCCCATGACAATATTGACCATGTCATTCTTGTCTATTAATATTTGATTGAATATTTTGTCATATTATCTATTTAGTTACTAAACCAAATAAGCAGGTTCTGCCAAAAGTGACCCGCCCTCATCTACTCGCACATTTCTGGAAATAAAAATCAAACAGCAGCTGTGTTTGGAAGCGCTTATGGTCCAAAGTCTCACCTCCACTTGGTGCGCCGGTTCTGGAACCAGGTCTTCACCTGAGCGTCCGTCATCTTCAGCGCCTTGGCGAGCGCCGCGCGCTCCGCAGACGCCAGGTACTTCTGGCGGTGGAAGCGCTTCTCCAGCTCACAGATCTGCAGCCTGCTGAACGACGTCCGCGGCTTCTTCTTCTTCGGCGGAGTGCGGTTCTGGTACGGATGACCTACACGGCGCGTGACAGTGAGGGGTGAGAGGGAGACTGGAGGGGGTGATGATGATGATGATGATAATGAAGAGGAAGAAGACAGGGTGAGCAGAGAGGAGAAGAAGCAGGTCTGAAGGCCAGAAAGAAGCTGGAGGTTTAAATGAGCAATTTCATCATCATCATGACTTTTAAAATCCCAGATGATCGGAAGGCCAAACATACTAATTCAAAATCTAATAAATAGTTCAATATTATTAACAATCAGCTGGTTGTCGACAAAAAAAAAAAAGGTTTTCCGATTTAAAGGGAAATTATTAACATCTAATTAGGAATAGATTTGTTTATTTTGATATAAACCTTGGTTGAAATAGTTAATTTAAGGAAATCATGCCATGAAAATGTTTCGCGTGAAGCTGGAATTGATTGCAGATTTTATTTTTTACTTTTAAAATGATAAAAAAGAAATACAAAAACATTAATATCTTCCCCAAATGTTTGTAGATTATCACGAATTTATTGGTTCAGTTCAAAGACTTTACTGCTGTGATGTTGGTGTGATTTCTTCTTCTATAGTTTAGTAAAATTTTATTCGTTCATATATTGATCCGCTCAGCTCAGATTCGATCCGTTTTTGAATGAAAACGAAAATCCGCAGGAGGAAGAGTTGGATTCAAGGAAGGGAAGCTGATTAGAGCAGGAAATAATTCAAATAAAATATCTGAATAAAAATATTTCTTTTTTTTTTTTGTCTAATTTTGTCTGATAACAAAATATGACAGGCTTTATTATGATCATCATTTAAATAACTATTATTAAGAATAATAACAAGGACAACAGTGATAAATGTATTTCACTATATTGGTTATTATTATTATAATTTAATTAAAAATACTACTCCAACAGTGTGATTAAATGTTGTAGTAATACTGGTTTTAATAATGGAAATAATTAGATGAATAAGAATAACATTAAATTAAAAATATTTGATTACTAGAAATAATAACAATAATAATAATAATAGATGTAGGCTATTTCATTATATTCATTATTATTTTTATTATTATTATTATTATTATTATTATTATTATTATTATTATTATTAGTAGTAGTAGTCGTAGTAGTAGTAGTAGCAGTAGTCGTATTATTTGAAAAATACAAGGCCTACTCCAGAAGAGAAATAAAATGTTGTGGTAATTCTTGGTTTTAATAATGAAAATAATTATATTAAGAGAGAAAACATTAAATTAAAAATATTTTATCAGTAGAAATAATATTGATAATAATAATAATAACAGATGTAGGCTATTTCATTATTATTATTATTATTATTATTATTATTATTATTATTATTATTATTATTATTATTGGTTGTAGTATTATTACGTTAAAATTACTTGGCCTACTCTAAACGACAAATTTAAAATTTTAGTAACTCTTGGTTTTATAAATGAAAATAATTAGCTATATTAATAGGAATAACAGTAAAAGCATTACTAGAGCTAATGATAATAATAATAATGTAAATAGCACCTGTGAAGCGGTCCTTGGTGTAGCGCCGGTTGCTCTCCATCCAGGGGAAAGTCAGCGCGCCCATGTTGCTGACGCCGCCGCTCGCGGCAGGCGGCCCCGCGGAGCTCCCGGTGCTGAGCGGCCGGTGCGCGGGCACTCTGATGACCCCGGTAGAGCCCATGTTGGTTCCGTTTACGTTGACGCTCATGTTCATGTGGTAAGCTCCCCCGAGTGATGCCATCCCGCATGATCCGCCGGCGGCGCCGCCGTATCCGCCGCCGCACGTAAAGCCTCCCGCGCCGCTGTAGGCCGGGTGTCCGTAGTCCGGTTCGTGCATCCTCGCGCCCAGCATGCAGCTCTGCTCCACGTTGCTGAGGATCTGATCGATGCCGAAGTTGATGGGCTCCACGTGCGCGTGTTGCTGCAGGTGAGTCCCCAGGATCCCGATGTGATCCATGGCGCTCGGTGCTCCGCGCGCCTCCCTCGGCTCTCTCCCCGCGTGGCTCCTCTGCTGGACCTGCGGATCGTTATCTAGCGACGGGGAGCGTCGCGCGCGTCTTTCTGTGCGCTCCCGGCCCACCCGCCCTCATCTGTGCGGGTCATCAATCAAGCTGCCAAGGAGGGAGCGATATTAGGGGCCCCAGTCTGCAGGGCCCACAGACTGGACAGAGGGCAGGGATTAGAGGACGGATTAGTTTGGAAAGTAAACACACCTTTACTTCTCATCGATAAACAATCATTTTCTTCCTTATTTATTTATTTTTTCACGTTTTCTTAATTTAGGTCCTGAGTTTAATTCCTTCTTATTCTCATAACGTTTAGGCCCGTGATTCCTGAGTCAAATACCTGTGGACCAGTTTTAATCGGTGCATTATTTTAAACATCATCTGGATTTAGACACTTGGTCCGTTTTTCTCCAGAGATTTGTTCTCCACGATAAAAAAACAACAACAACAAATAAATCAGAGTAAAATAGGAAGGATTGGCATTAAAATGATAAGAGAGCAGAGGAAGCCATGTCGATGGATAAATAGTTAAAACAATCCATTTAAAAATAGAACAAAGTTTGATTCTTCTAATAATCGACCTAATGGCCTGAAAGGATCCGAGGTGCAGATGAAAAATGAGCGGCTCTTAATGCGCAGCGGCTCCTTATTGCTGCGGATCTGCCGTTATTATTAATTCATGTTCAGAGGGATGACAACACATCCACCGGATTTTCCTTTTATTGTGTTTGTTTTGTTCTTATCTCAGGCTCATGCAATCACACAAACCGTTGTTTTCGTTTATTCTGTGAATAATCGACTGCGGCTCTAATGAGCGCTGCTGTTCATAAATAAATGCGACCCACCAAAAACCCAAACAATTAAGTGAAAGATTAAACCAGAACCTCATTGATTTCCACTCCTCCAAAGGCCGCTGGGACTTCATTACTTAACGCGGTACCTCAGATTAATATTTGATGTGCATTTGAAAGCTGCGATTGGCCAGCTGCCTCTCATCAAATCTTAATGCTGGTGGCAGCCAATCAGCGCACGACTTGGTTCAGGACTAGACCAATAAATGCTCACCAGGGACCGGATGGAGATGAAATGCAATCATGCAGTAATGCAGCCAGTGTTTGGAGACAAGCAGCAGGTAGTTACCATCTATCTTCTATATAATCAACACTCTTCATCTGAAAGCAGAGCAGCTTTTCTTCACTGATAACTTCAGCTCAGAAGGGGTTGGGTGGGAAGCAGATCTGCAGGATCTGGAACCTTGGTCCTGATGTGCTCAGTGACACTGCCTGGCATCTTCTCAAACATAATCATATAGGGACTGTTCTTCTGTGCTTTGGGAAGAAAAAAAAGCATCTCAAATGGTGACAAGTAGCCACTCAGAGCAGAAGGGCCTGTTCTGTCAGACCAGCATACCCATACTCAATACGCAAGATGTCCGATTTACTTTAGTTTTGTGGAAAATACTATAAACTACCTCAACTGGCGTGTATCCCTTTAGTCATGTAGAAAAAAAACAAAACAATTTATGGTCAGATCGCCAGATGCTTCAAAACACACCAAAAAGTAAGTAAATAAATAGTTTTTTGCACATGGCTAAAGGGATATATGCCCGTTGAGGTAGTTTAAAGTTTATTTTACATTCAAAACTAAAGGGATAAACTAAATGGATAAACGGGTTTTGACTATGGGTGTGCTGGTCTGACCGGGTATGCTCATCTGACAGAACACCAGTGCTCCAGGGTTCTGGTTCTGACACCATAGAATCAGTAAAACACCATCAGGGAGGATGTCCTAAAATTCAGTGGGACCACGAATGGACCCAAGCATCAAAAAGCGCTGGATCCTTTATTGTCATTTTGTATACACAGAGTGTATGCAAAACAACATTTAATTTTGTAAATCTTTGATGACATTTCCATTCCATAAAGTGCAGCAGTGATCAAATGTAAACAGTGTGGGAGAAAAAAAAAATATGGACCAAAAAAATTTTATATCTAAGTTCAGAGCATAAAATATATAAACTCAACACTAAGTCAGAGTGGGACCAAATGTACTCTTAAAGTGTTCCTTAACACTGCAACATTTACTGTGCAGGAATTTGGTTCTGTTGATCACCTCTACAGCTGAGCTGTTGATGAGCAGTGAAACGTGGTTAGGCCGGTTCTTCCTGAAGTCCCAGATGATCTCCATCTTCTCCTCTCTGTAGTCCAGGTCGCTGTCGTCTCTGATTAGGCCACCGTGGGGTCGTCTGCAAAATTCCTGATATGATTGTATGTGAACCTGGGTACGCAGTAAAAATAAATTGTTTCTATCTTTATTCTATATTGAAACATTTATCTGTCGACTGCATTTTACGCAGTAAAAAAAAATAATAATTATACCAA
>NW_015151113.1:112930-116475 GCF_000732505.1 Cyprinodon variegatus
TTTTTGGGGGGAGTCGTACCAAAGCACTTTATCAAACTGGGAAAAAAAAAACAAATATTAATGTCTCAATGCATAATTTCTGTTTAAAATCCTTAACTGAAAGTATTCCTTGGTCTACAAACTTTAAAGACCTTGCTGAAAATCATCCGTCCACTCGGTCATTGATCCCTTCCCAGGACACCATCCATCCATCTTTGTTCCCAGCTCAGCCCTCTTCAGTTTGACACAGTTTCTCTTTCAGTTCTGAAAAAAGATATTTGCCCAAATGAGACCTCCAGATTCTCCTTCTGTTGGTCCCTGATTTTTTTTTTCTGCTATGTTCTTGCAGCAGTAGGCCAATGAAGGATTTCATTGTTTCCAGGCACGCTGTGGTAAATTCACTGATAAAAAACCCTCAAGTCTCTAGCCACTGGTTTACTCAAATTTTAGACCAACCTCAAAACTCTAGTTTCTGTATAGACACTGGAGATTTATTTCATCGTATTAAGTTTAATCCCTTAGGCCCGGCGGGCCTGGTACCGGGCAAAACTGACACCTGCTCATGTTTATCTATTTATAGAAATGGCTAAAAACACAGTCACATTGTGTTTCATCCACATGCCTTTCAAATGGGGCTTTAAAATTTCTAAAACATATTTCAAAATTATTTTTTCACAAATACTTTTTCTTTTATAGCTGTGTAAACAATTAAAATGAGATTTGAAATTCCACCTGACATGTGTGAGACTCTGCGGGAGTAAAGCAACAGCAGGTATTCATTTTTAGCAACCCACCCCTAATGGCCTGCATCATTGGAAACTAGAACCTCAGACCTTTCCAAGGAGGGGTCACAGGTAATTATGCAACCATTTCAGATGATGTAATCGGCATGTGTTTCATAAACTTGCTCTGTTTTTCCTATCTTATATTCAGTTTGGTGTATATTCATTTCCACCTAGCACACTGCCCACCAAAACCTTCAACATATTCAGTCCAAATTTGCTTTAGTTATTGTCAAGATGTGGATCTATAAAATCCGACGGTTCATCCAGAATTCAAATGGGGTTTCATTGTTTTTTGCAGTGTTTATTTTGGAAAAAAAATTGGTGGACTTAAATATTTTTCATTTTTTCTTTGTTTAAGCACCTATAAATCAGACATGGTGACATTTAGAATAGTGGCTCCACCTGCAAAATATTCCTCAGTGCCTTTCTGTCACACAAATACAAACAATTGTTTTTCCAATGTATAGTTATGGAGCTGTACTTGCTTTAATTCACATATCTAATTTGCTCCTAAGACCCTCTGGGCTTATCACTGAAAAAGCCATGCTAAGGGTTTTTGATAACATCTTTTTGGCAAGTTATTCTGTGATTTTGGTCCTTTTGGACTGACAGCAGCATTTGATACCATCATCCAGTAGCCTTATATCCTGAATGAAACATCGGGAGAGGATTTAAGGTGCAGCATCAGACTAGTTAATTTCACAGCTGCAGTGCAGACGGGTCTGTCTTCATCCTGATAACATCTTGTCGATCTCTGCACCTCTCGTTTGGAGTTCATTAAGGTTTTAACCCTTCTCCTTTTTTCATCTTCTCTCTTTTTACCATTATGCAGAAGACTGTCAGATATATCTTGATTTAAAGCTGAACCCTCAATCCTCTATCTAACCTCTCTTAGAGTACCTTAATAAAATTAACGATTCCCTGTTTGCAGTTTTTTAATTAGCTTTATTAAGAAGGGAACCGGTCCATTTATTCAGTCCTAAGATTTCCTGATCTATCTCTATAGTTATGCTGCTATAGGCTTAGACTGCTGGAGGACATATGGACCCCTTTGTCATCATTCGGCTTCATTCTATCTCTATCTCTCTGCAGAATCTGTTAGTTCAATCTCTAACGTTCTGCTCTCTCTGCTTTTTCTCATAATAGCTTCCTCTGGTCTGTTCCTGTTTGGCTGTGACTCCATCCTGCAGAGAAATATCAGCTGTGCTGCTGCCATCAACACCTTTGTTTATAGATGTTGGAGATCGGCCCGTTTTTTCAGTGTAACCCTGTTTCTCTGACTGTGACTAACTGGATGTGCTCTCTTCATCCTCTGACATGGGAGCTAACTCGGAGCTCGTCTGCCTGGCTGTGTGTTTCCTGGGAGGGGGCAGCCTAAATCTCCGGATTAAATCTAGACTATAATGGACCAACCAGTTTTAGCCTAAAACCCAATGACTAAATGATATCTGGTGGGGAGAAGCTCAGAGGAGATCAACTCATTGCTAATCCAAATTTATGTAACAAATTCTTTATTGAAACTTAGAGAGGTTTCTTTTCTTGCTGCTTCTAAGTCTCTTAGACAGATTGGTTTAAAGTTTATATCTAAAGAAACCCCATCATTTACACCCAGTTATGGACTTGAATCTGACTACATTGAGTCATTGACTTGGAGCTCAATAAATTAAATAGAAACAATTCTTTGGATGAACACGCAGGCCCAGTTGTTGGCCTTTTGTGGTTGGCTTTGCAGCAATCCCTCCGACCAAGCATGCACACCTCTCTTTCACTCCACCACCTTTTCTCCAAAGCATCTTTAGCATACCTTAGTTGCTTAACTTTTTTTTTAACATCCAGGCAAACATCAGAGCTGGAGTTGTTCTTCGCAGGCCTCACTAAGGCTCAGGGCTGTTTTCCTTCTCAATGTGTGACAGACAGCTCCCTATCAGAGCACTTATCAAGTGAAAGTCAAGGACTTCCAGAGGTCTCATTTTCTAGTGATTGATGGAAGCCAGTCAGTGAGTAAGGAGACGGAGTAAAAGGGAAAAGTGACTGGAAGATGGAAACTTCACCAATACAGAAGTCAGGTGAAACAAAGTAAGCACTGGTTCAGGGAAAACAGCATTACTGGATGTTAACCAAAAACACGAATAAACTTGTAATAAACAGAACACATAGAGAAATACATTGATTCAGCATCCATGGCTATGGAATGGACAGTTTGCCTTTACTGCAGAAACACTTCTTCCTTTAATACCAGATTTCTCAATATCTGCTGGGAAATCTATCTTATTTTTTGCGCTCCGCTTATAGAGCTTGGCTCAGAAAATCATATTTGGTGAACTGAAGAGCCAAGCTTTAGAGGGTTCTGGTATATAGCTGTTTCTTCGACCTGATTTTGATGTGGCTAAAGGCAGGCATACGATGTATGATTTTTTTTGCCCTTTTCAGGCAGATTATCCAGTCGTGTAAGAATTTTTTGGATCAGGTCAACTTTCACCCTGATCGTGTGTCCTGCGTCATGTAGTATACAGGGGGTAACCAAGGGCGATTAGCCCCTTACGACCACCTCCCAATCAGGAATCATAAGGTAGAGAGAAAATCAGCAAGTAATCATCAATGGATGATTATAAATACCTAAAACTATAACGTTTGAGCTGATTTAATGAATTTTGCGTTAATTAGTAAAAAAAAAAAAAGAACAATATATTTACTCGCGATTATAGTAACCCCTCCCTCCTGCCATCTTTCAGCAGTGACGTCACGGTGCGGTAAGCCTAGCGCCATTCTCCCCGCTTTACA
>NW_015151113.1:117325-120245 GCF_000732505.1 Cyprinodon variegatus
GATGACTTGGATAATAGCGCGTTGTGACAAACACCAGATACAGCACTGGGACTTGATCAACAGCCGATACCGCACCGTGACGTCACAAACCGGTAGGTGGCAGTAGTGTTCTTTGACAAAAATGCATTTCTGCGGGTATCCGCAACCTTTTCAGAGCATAAGCGCACTGCTCTTACCACTAGGCCAACACTCCACCTCTCCATCTCCCCCAACATGACGGTGGGAAACTCTATTCATCGGAGCTGAATCCATCTTCTGTATCTTAGATCCTTTTCCTTTTATCATTTGGACCCTGTATGTATGAAGATACATCAAATTATTAATGTTGTGCTAATGCCCAGTGAAATCTGTTTATAAACACAAATTTTCTATCTTCTTTATAGCATTCACCAGTACACGCTTTAGGATTCTAACAGATATGGTTGAAAAGCCCTTCATGCACACACAGACTCTAAAGAGGACCGACCAACATGGTGTGCATTCATTGTTCCCCTAAAAGGCCTTTTTTCCCTAGGCTCAGGCGACATTATGATCAGCAGGAATGCCTGGTGGATGGGAGGAGTGGTGGGTTTGTGGGAGTAACCGCTGAATGTTTGATTCTTGGCCTCAGCACTCAGAACGGAAGCCTTAAGGTTTAAGTTTTAATGAAGAAAACTGCTCATCCTCTGATCTCTGACATTACATCACAAATGGCTGCTGTGTGAATTTCCAGAGAGGAAGAGCAGCGTTGGCATCCTTCAATCAGACAGACTGAAAGCAGAAAGTTAATGGGATCATGATGTTCATGTTCCTCCACTTTATGTGGGTCATTACCAGGCAAAAATAGTAAAAATAACTGTAAATTTACAGTTCTAACAAAATTATTATTATTTGAATGGTAATGTTCTGTAGATGGCTGCTTGTTGTTCCAGTACATAGTGGTGAATTTCAAATCATACAACAAAATCAGACAAAAAGTGGTTTATCCTAAAGACAGAGCACCTAGACTTAAGCTAAGCGGCATCTTTATGCTATCCACAGCAGTGAGGACTCCTATACTGCGTCCTATACTGGGGAAACCCAACAACAATTACAGGAACACATGGAGAGACATAGGAGAGGCATTAGCTCTGTGCAAGATTCAACTAGACACTTAGACCTCAAGAACAAAGGACACACATTTGACAACCAAAATATTCAAATATAGGACAGAGAGGGCAGATGGTTTGAAAGAGGAGTGAAGCTATCTTTGTGAAAAGAGAAAAAACATCAGTAAACAGAGGGGGGAGGAATGTGGTTTCATCTTCCAAGCATTTACGGTTCTGTCCTTAAACTCCTTTAAATAAAATCGTGTTAAAAAATATAAATAATGCACAACAAAAGGCTTCAACAATCTAAAAGAACAAAGGGTGGCTATTTGATTAGCATTTTACTTAGAAAGTGCATAGGAGGATGGACCTCCATGCTGCTTCAATTCATCAGTAATCCAAATACAGGTAGCTCAGAATGACAAAGACTCCTGGGTTGGTAAGGAAACATCTTCAGAAAGTGGAAGCCCAGTTTTCATCCAATTTAAAGGGGAACACCGGTTTTATTACATTGGGCCCTTGATTTTATGTTATTACATCGTGTTCTACTCACACATATGAATTTTGTGTCATTTGGAGCTGTTCTGAAGATATTATTAGGTTATATCCAGGTAACACCTTCCTATGGGCAACGACTTGAAGGCACAAACTAAACTGTTCATAATTTATTCTTTATGGTACGCCAGCATTCATAACATTTAGGCGAATCACTATCCCCCAGACATCCGCGCTTATATTATTTATATTTATATCTTTTAAAAACAAAGCAGAGTGTGTATGACATCATAAAAAAAACGGTGTTCCCCTTTAAGCCTGTTTATTTGGTCTCTAGCTGTTCAGTATCAGTGTTCAATGTGGAAACAGAAGAGGCTAACATGCTGCCGAGCCTTTGCTCATAGACACAACAAAAGAACTGGGATTCTAGATATAAACAGCTTATTTTAGACCAAACATAATCTATCATGTCACCTGTCAGTGAAAATCCTGGGAGTGATGTGTAGAAGAAGCTGAGCAATGACTCCTTCAGTTTAGAACAACCTGAGCCTGCCTGCTAACAGCCAGTCCAGCTACTGCTAAGGATTAGATGCCTTCATCCAACAGGTGGACTGTGTCTGTAGCAACAGTAGCTCCTGTCAGCAGTCTGGGGCCACAGGCCCATCCACCCGCAGCACTGTGGGGGTCTCTGTCCTGCTTTAGGGTCGAGTGCCTGCTTCCTGCTGCTCTGCGTCCATAGAAAGTGGGAGGGATGGGATGTGGACCCTTCTGGTCTCTAGTTTTCCTCCATCCATCTTGCGTGTCCGTATGTGAGACACTGATGGTATCATCCTGTTAATCCTTCAGTTTGGAGCTTGTAACACTCTGACCTGAGTCTTCATCTGTGTTATTTTTAGTCCTTTAGGAGAGTTTTTTTTTTTTAAGGCAAAAGAGTTGATGACATATAAATACTATTAAATTTACTCACTTATTCCCTTGAAACAGTCAGTTTGTCATTTAGGACATCAGTTTCTAGGACTGGAGACTGATATCCCCATCAGTATTTTCCATTAATCAAATTCTGAATTAAAGATAAAGAACACACCTAGCGCTCTCCATCAATGATGTAAACAAGGTCAGATGATTATGTTTATGCATGATGTGAGAACTTTTGGAACAAAAGGAACAATCAGATCGTTAATGGAGCTTGGCTATTTAGGGCTTTAGATCATGAGTTTTAATTCATATTCCAGATTTAGCAGGTAGCTAGGCAAGATAACATAGAAGAAATATGATCTCTTTTTGTCAAAAGGGAAAGTTTTAAGCCTAGCCTTAAAAGTAGACAGGGTGTCTGCCTCACGGACTAAAACTGGTAGTTG
>NW_015151113.1:122230-124911 GCF_000732505.1 Cyprinodon variegatus
GCAGGCAGATCACTGATTGAGTTTTCCTTCCAGTAATCTTCTGAGAGCGGGCAGGCAGGTACTTGACTGAGGCTGCTCTCCAGAGTCCTACTGAGATCGAGCAGACAGATCACCGGCAGAGAAACTTTTCAGAGTTTCAGGTATTCAGGCAGGATCAACCTGGGAGGCAGAGAGGAGAAAAACGGGATCAGGTTTGGTTAACAGAAAGTCAGAGATCACAGACAGGTAGGTTGGCTCAGGCTTGCTAACCGTTACTGGCAAACACTGGAGTGAAGCCCTCCGCCTCCTTAAGTACGGATCTCCTGATGAGCAGATGAGAGACAGGTGGTGCGGTCGGCTCATGCTCCAGGAGATCTCGTGCGCCCTCTGGTGGAGAAAGTGGACAAACCTCCAGATCCCAACACGTTTAACTGCATATTCTGATACTGATCCACTAAAGTGAAAGCTTCTTTTTGTTAAAGTGATCCTGAAGGTTATTAAAAAGTGGTCAAAGAGGACAGAAATAACAGTATTTCCTCATAACTACTGTTATTTCTTCACATTCAATGGCATGTGACAGCACAAGGTCCAAAGTATGGAGACGAGAATGTGTGCGACTATTCACATTTTTAAAAAAGCCAATCGGGTTTAAGATAGTATTAAAGGCTGCATTTGTAGTATCACCTTCAATGTTGCCATGAATGTTAAAATGTCACAACTGACCATGTTGGTATGAAAACCTATAAAAAGTTTTTCCTTTGTGCAGTGGTCCGCATCGCTCCGTCTGCCTTGTAGGTAGGAACTGTAAAATACAGTGTTGCTGCTGGTTGCTCTACACAATCTGTCTATCCATAACAGTGAGGAGAGCACACACAGAAGTTCAATACCTCTCCATGGTTATGTCATTAATATGCAATTTAGCCTTATTTTAAGATCATATATTTATATATAAATAATTTATTGAACACAGTTACTAAAGACAACAAATAAATAGAAAGTAGGCACAAAACATCTAAATCTTTGAAATTGAAATAGGAGAAAGTGAAAAATCATTTATTTAAGTTATTGGATGTGGTTTAAAAAATGTTTGAGAATTAAGCCCTCTCCTTCATTGCTTTATGAACCATCATGCTACTACAGTTGGATAATTCAGATTCTGTAGCTTAATGTCAGACCGTTTAGAGTAGAATAGTATTTTGTTTTTGGATTGGTTTACTCTCTTATCGACAATTTTTTTGGTCTCAGTCTCTCTATCTTGGTCAATCTTGGTCTCGAACACGTGGGCTGTGTGTCGTACCCCTCAGACACACAGCCCACAATGGCCGAGTCATCGGAGAACTTCTGGAGGTGGCAGCTGTTCGTGTTGTAGGTGAAGTCAGAGGTGTAGAGGGTGAAGAGAAAAGGAGACAGGACGGTGCCCTGGGGGGCCCCGGTGCTGCAGAGTGCCACCTCTGACTGGCAGCCGTGCAGCCGCACGTACTGAGGATGGTCAGTGAGGTAGTTGGTGGTCCAGTCAGCTAGGTGCTTTTCCACCCCAGCGTCCTCCAGCTTCCCTCTAAGCAGCACCGGTCTGATGGTGTTGAAAGCGCTGGAGAAGTCAAAGAACATGACTATTACAGCGCTCCCAGTGATCTCCAGGTGGGTGAGCAATATAATGTTGAGCAGCTTCAGCGCTGGTTAAAAAAAAACAACAACAACAAAAAACTGTCATGTAGATCTTGAGGAAAACTCATTAAAAAAGGAGCTCTTCCAGATGTTCTCCTCAGTCTCACAGCCGACTCTGGACTTGTCTTT
The DNA here is from genome assembly GCF_000732505.1 of Cyprinodon variegatus. Taxonomy (NCBI): domain Eukaryota; kingdom Metazoa; phylum Chordata; class Actinopteri; order Cyprinodontiformes; family Cyprinodontidae; genus Cyprinodon; species Cyprinodon variegatus. Next base: position 124,004 of record NW_015151113.1, read on the forward strand.
ATGAGTGAAGTCATTTATTTAGATATCATCAAATGATGTCATATTTTCAATTCTGTATTTTATTTCAGCCTGAAAAAATTCATGCCGAATACAACCTACAGTTAGAGTTTTTTTTAAATGAGAAATATAGCCTGTGGCTCCCAGGCCCCGTTGGGCGATGTAAGCAGTGGGTATGATGACGTTATTGCCGAGCAGATGAAGCACTGACAGAATACTGGTGAGTCCTTGGCCATTGAGGAGTTGTGCACGGGGCTAATAGGCCTGCAGAAGGGGATCATCAAATGGTGAATTTATTCAGTCTAAGTTTAAGAAGCCCCCCAGTGAGATACAATGTTAGACATTTCTTGTAATTTTACAGGAAATTCCTGGCTAATAGTTGCCATAAATTTACATTAAGTCATTTACAGGACTGTTACCGTAAAATAATTACAAGAAGGAACTGTACTAAAAATTAACTCATGTAACTCAGACGTCTGCAAAAAATACAAAAAAGATTTTTATTTTTATTAATGCACAGTGTGATTTATTAAACAGGGTATTACAAATACAACATAACATTGTAATAATATAACATTGTGTTTTTTAAATCAGAAGCATCAACATGGCAATAAAATAATGACATTTTTTCAACCTTACATTACTAAAATAGCTTTTTAACATTGCAATGCAAAAACAGGAAAGAAACTGATAAGTAACTTGATTATCAGAGGAATTTGACTAGTTCCTCTGATAATTTAAAGACTGAGATCAAAGAAAAAGATATTGAACAAGAGGATCAAGATACTGCTGGGAACCAGCAAAAGCATAGAGGCAAAAAAGAATGTTCAGATTGGAGAAAAATAGATTCTCTCTCTCAGCAGTTGCTATTACTGCAACATACTGGCTGAACGTAAACTGTCAAGGATATT
>NW_015151113.1:126259-129819 GCF_000732505.1 Cyprinodon variegatus
AACACTTTGAAGGAATCACTGCAACCAGGTTATTTCTTAAATGTTAGTTTTCTGTTCCTGTTGATGGTTTGTTGGTGAAATGTTCAGGAGAAAGGGGCTCTTATGTGTCTGGGACTGTTTTTTTAAATCATTGTTTCTAAAATCACAATTCAAAATCAATATTTCAAGTCATAACTTTGTATGTTATTTATATTTTTTTCAGTTTCTTGTTATTAGAATTACTGTTGTGAATTTAATCCTTTCTTTATCTGGAGTGTGTCTACATTTTCAAACACAACTGTGTATATTTATTGTTGTTGTACTTGTTAAATATGATCTATTTTAGTTTTTCCAATCCAAAGGAGAGAAGAGCAAGGTTTAAGGTCAGGAAAAGCCAGGGAAGTTTCGGTACAGTCCGTCCTAGAAGGAAAAAAACAGAGGAAGACAAAACACAAAGGTCTCAGATACGATGCGTTGGTGAATGATAGAATCAGTTATTGTCAAACGGCACTGAACAAGTTTACAAAATGTAGAAAATGCAAGTAGAAAACAGTGAAATGTATTTCTCCTGGGTGCCCAGCACCCCTAAACCTCTGATCCTAGATTTGGCCCTGGTATCAATAAAGTGATCAGGTTTGTCCCCTGCCCATCAATTCAAAGTATATGCTCCTATTTTTATTTACGTACAAGTTATTAAAAATGTCCTTTCCGCTGTCCGCAGTGTTTGACTGATTGGAAAGGGTTAAAACAAGCTGGACGCTCCGCCTGCTGGGGTTTGACAGAAGTTTAACAGGGGATCTACTCCTTTATTCTGCTTTTAAATTTGGAGTTGTGAGGACTGATTTCCTTCTTTTGGTGAGGAGGTTCCCTTTTTAACAGAGGAGACACAAAGGTGATTGATAAAAAATAACTGAAAAACATGTTAGACATTTTATTAAGTGTTTCTTTTATTTCTGAGCCAAAAGATGGATGAGCAAACCTTAGAAACAGGGGTGGATTTAGGAAATTTGGAGCCTTAGGCAAAGACGGGCATGGGGCCCCTCTGAATTAAGAGACAACACATAAAACAGACCCATTCTACAGATAGAGAAATGTTAATAGAATAGACATCTATTATCTGTTCTAGGTTGTGTCTCAAAAGGAATGAAAGATTTTTTCCAAGCACTAAGCTCACTTAGCTGATTGCTCCTTCCTGTGTTTCCAAAAAGGCCAAAGTAAATAACCCAGTCCTTCTTTTCACTGTAGACAAGCCATGATCTGCTTCTCTGTTCTCCATTTTTCATTTGGATGAAATAATAGCTGCATGAATCATGACAGCAGACAAGATAGAGGAGAGCAGGAGGCGGGGTTTGATCCAATATGGTTCACACTGAAAGGGGGGGGTATTAACATGTATGGTATTAACCATACATGTAAACAGAGTTTTACGGGGGCCACAGGAAATTAAGGCCTAGTATTGCCTAATGATAAAAAAACATACTACCATCCAGACGCATGCTGGTCCTACTATTGACAGCCAAATTATAAACTTCATTCACCCACATTGATCATAACTAACCACAAACTAAGAAACATAACTAAATAACCAAAAAACCTAATCTCAAATCAGATATCCAAAAATAAAGCAGAGTAAACTTGGCTAGATTATTATAAATTTGTTAATTATTAACAAAAAATAATTGGCCCCTACAGAATGCGTTTCCCAAAGACTCAAACTAGCATCCCACCGGCTGAAGGACCGAACTTCCCACTGTAGCAGAGCATCTTCTTCCTCCCTGGCTGCTCCCTGTCAGACCGGCTCTGCTGAAAAGAACGACAACATCCAGAAAATAAACCACAGACCTTTTTTTCTTTGTTTCTGTTTTATTCATTTAAGTTTAAGTTAACAAAAATAATGAACAAAACAGAACAAAATGTTTGTGTTCCAATTTTAATTTTTGTATTTTAAGCCAAAAACCACATATTCATATTTTTTTAAAACCCAAATGCATAAACAGAGCACATACATCGCAACATTTGCTCTTCCTCTGTTTTTCACAAAACAGAGTTATCAACTAATTTGTTACATTTACATACACATTTTTATTTTTTTTAAATATTGTGCTTGTTAATAAAATCAATCAAATAATTAAACTATCTTCACTGCAGTCTGCTTTTAGCTGAGTAACATGATTTGCTCTGTGAAACAAATGCTTGGAACAGTTAAGGTTGAAATGCTGCTAGTTTCCTGTTTCTACTCAAGCGTTGATGTTTAAAGGTACTTTTTAACCTTATATCTGCAGTATCTACTATAATTAGCTGTTTTATGTTAATGTAATCTAGATTTAGAAAGTTGCTTGTTCTGCCTTTATTCACCATTTTTGCTGTTCTGTTGATATGAAAGATCTTTATCTATATTTCAGTTTTTAATAGAGCTGAAACAATCGGATTAATCGTGATTAATCCATTATTGAAATAATCGATGAATTAACAAAAGCATAGAGACTGTAAAAAGCGCCTTTAGCGGAAAGGGCAACCCACTTAGAGCAGGAATTATACCAAGATTGCAAGAAAATATATGAATATGTTGCATTTAAGATGAAAAAAAATCCAGTCAATGTTCTCTTCCTAGAAAACCTAGTTTAATTTAATAAAAAGTCTTCATTAAAGAATCATTGGCTATCCAATTATTAATTCATAAATCGATTTAGCAAAATAATGGTTTGTTATAGACCTAGTTTATATTTATTTTTTCTCTCTCTTAGGTTATATTTTTTTTCTCTGTCGGAAAAGGTTTTCCAAAATGAAATCGGATGTTAATCAGCTGCTGAGTCCAACTTTCTACTCGTACTTAAATAGATGTGCTGACGTACATATAACCGGTGTGAAAGTGAAGTGGTGCTGCGCTTCCTCAGGTACAGTTTGATGCAGAATCAGAGGAACGTCGCATAATTCAAAATGTCCAGTTTCCTCTTTAGTCTGACATCAAAAAATAAAGCTTTGATTGTTCGAAAGCGTTTTATTTGAAGGCACCACAGGAACGGTCGTCAGAAGTAACAAGTTTGAACAATGTTTATCAGAGAGGATAGCCCCCCCCACCCCAAACACACACACACTTCAGATCAGACAGGCTGGTGCCTTCTGGGCCCCAGGGGTGAGGAACGCTGCTTTAATGACTAACTCAGATCCACATCAGGCAGACTGAGGGGAAGAAGGAGCAGCAGCAACTGATCCAGGAACCCCTCCCCCTCTTTTCCTAATAAATTCATGCTGAATATCCTTTTACTTTTCTCCCTGTTCTGCTCTGTTTTGTGATCTGCTCTCTTTCCTGTCTCCTCTCCATTTGAGCAGTTGTCTGAGTCTGGCCGAGGCCCTCCCTGTCACCTCATTAAGCTGCACTCACTCTGACAAACTCAAGTAGAGCAGTGACTGTTTGTTTTCCGCTCTGTGGAGCTCTTGGTGGTTCCTGCTCCAGCTGTGACTTAGTCCATGTTCTTGGAGAAAAACCAGGAGACACTTTAGCCCACTTTAGCCCACCTGCCCTCTGTTTGGATACATCCCACCATGAAAAGATGACATGATTTATGTCCAAACAACGTTGA
>NW_015151113.1:131097-134303 GCF_000732505.1 Cyprinodon variegatus
ATCAAAATATTCTCGCACGAATGGAGAATCAGCCCGAAACGGCCAAAGAAAATCGTACAGTGTATGCCCGGCTTTTATGATTTTGCTCAGGGACCCAGAGTGCAGGGTGTGGGGATCAACTTAGGTACTTGCAACCTTCTAAGGACACAAGCAGGCTGCTCTAACCCACTAGGCCAACACTCCACTTTTCAGGTCTCAGCTGTCAGAGACCCAAGTCCAGATTGTCTTCACCAGCCTGAGGAAAGTTAACAAGCTTGAGGTGATCTTTGAAGCTGCGATGAACAACCAGATCTGCTTCTTCCATGTGCAGAGCTTTAAAAACGTGACAGGAAGCACAACGATCCAGCAGATTAAGGAAATTGTGGCTTCACTGAGTCCAGGAGGGAACCTTTTAACACGGATTGTCAAGAAGCTTAACGAAATTCTGCTGTTCTAACATCATTCCGTAAAAGTTCAAAAATATCCACTGGACTTGGTTTCCAAGATTTGAAGACGTTTCGCTACCTCTCCAGGAAGCTTTCTCAATTCAAATCTCTGGATCCGCAGTGAGTTTGAGTCTAATATAGACAAAGCCTTGTATCGCTTGGAAACATGCAAATGGAAACATTTGCATGTTTGGAAACCAAGTCCAGTGGATATTTTTGAACTTTTACGGAATGACTATGACCTGGATGACTGAGAATCTTCATCAGCATGTTCTAACATCAGTTTATTAAGCCTTTATAGGGCACTTACTGAAATCCTATGAAAATCCAAATTTCAAGCCAACAGTGTTATTGGAATCCAGGACAAGACCTTATTACCTTTGTAACATTAAAAAAATATGGATATTTTGATTGCACAAATTAATGTCAATGTAATAACAAGAAACATCGATTTGCCCGAATACTGTATATTAAGAAAAATAACAAAAGTGCTTCTATAAGAAATTCATGAAAAACACTCTGAGAGTGAAAGAACCTTAGAGGCATTAATACTGATACTGGCACTTACATTTTTTTAGTTTATAAGCCTAAATATAATTGCTAAATAGGCTTTTTAACTTTTTAACTATTCAGTTAGCTTTTTATATTTTTTTCTTGACTTTACTTTCTTTTATAACTTAATTTACAGTAGGTAATATATAATTCAAGGGCTCTTGAAATGCCAAAATAAGATTTACAGCCATGTAGCAGTATCTTTGCTGAATGGCTGGATATAGATCTTGAGCTTCTAGATCTCACTCACAGACGGGGCGGGGGGACTCCATTTGTAAGGGGTACGCAAGTGATCAAAACTTGCCCTATAAAGGGTTTAAGAATATATCCTAGAGTTAATTATTTTGCTATTGGATCAAAAAAATATATTTATATATATTTTTTTGATTCAAAAAACAATAATTTTTTTTCCAGGTTATTTGTTGCTAAATGCCTGTTTATCTCTGCAGTGCATGTATATCCACTCTACACTATGGTACCTAATGGCAGAAACTGTGGCCGTAGTGCCCTTTCACTATCCGGTCCGTCCTTTTTAGGCTTTTCCATTTTCTTTGTTAAACAGCTTCTCTGACGTCATCATGGGACATGCTCAGAGCAGTCCGACTACATACGATTAAACCATGTATATCTGAATTTTTGTTGTTTCATTCTGCACTAAATAGCATAAGGTTAAAATGAAACGAAAACGTAAAACTCGAAAAGACTAGATTTACATATGTTTAAATCCAAAGCCGAAACATTTAGCCACCGGAAGTAGCGTAGGATCCCATTTCCGGTACAGATCGGGCACGACTGATTAAACAGGATTTTAAGGCATTTGTTTTCTCATGAAATATATAATTAACCTTTAACCATTATATTTTAGTATGTTTACTATTTTTGGGGAGGGAAAAATGTCATTTAAGTATTTATAACAAATAAAATCGAGGGCGGCCCGGATGTATATCTGGATGCCCAAATGAGCTGATGGTGCATGCGCAGAACGGATCAGGTGGTGACAGTGCCGTCCACAATGCCTGGCACAACTCAGACACTATCCCAGACACCATGCAGGACGCTAGTTTGTAGCTCTGCGCAACGGTCTGTTGGTTTGCACCCGAAGCCAAAACATGCAGCACCACGGACAGTCTATCTGGACCACTCACGGGTGAACAGTGGGATTGAACAAGCTCGTCAAACCGACACACGGACACCCACAATCCTAGCTAGTTCGTCATTGTCCCTCTTGCATTGAGGTGTGGAATTACATAGCACAGACCACGCTTCAAATTTGGGCATAAATCAAAAATATCTGTGTCATACCTGCGACAAGCTAACTGCGACGCGCTGCTACGGGAGTATAACCAGCCCATTAAACATGGCAGAGCCCAGCATAAGGCACAAGTGAATCCTCAGAAATCCAGCTATGGTGAAGAAAACCAACTCATCATGAGTGGGTCTAAATGTTGACCCTGACAGCAGGTGAAGTTCTTTAAAAGGCAGATTAGAGGTGAGACTCTGCATATGAGCACTCAGTAGATGTTTGTCTGACGGCTGAATGACGGAAGGTGTTTCCCTTAAATTCGTCCTCCACCGGGGTCAAAGGCCACTCTCTAATTGGCTTAATGGACTGTGTTGCAATAAAACAAGGATGTTTCAGGTCAGTCGGGAACAGAGATCAGCCAGGACTCGAGAGGGACAACAAACCAGTAAACAGAGTGTTGTTAGACACAACACTGCCATCCAGCAGGGAGATAGAGTTACTGAGCCCGTCCCTCCATGTCTGCAGGGCTGCAGAGTGTTTCTTCATCAGCTTGATTGAGCTCAGTTAGTGGAACAACCACAGTGTCTGTTGGAGGGGATGCCTGGTTACCCTTTGCCTTTTAAAAAGTATTCACACCCCTTAAATTCCTTAGACTGGTTTAAAGTAGGGAGGTAAATGCATGACCTGTGTTTTATGGTTGGGACTATCACATCAATATATCTTTTATTATAGCTCTGGTCTATATTTTTACTGAGTTCGGTGTAAATATCTCCTGGAGTGAACCCATCTCTCCTGCCTTCTTCATTGAACCCAGAGGGGGATTTACCATTCGGCAATGGTTTGACAGAACTCCAAGTTCCTGGGGGCCCCATAAAACTCTGTTTACATGTATAGTTAATACAACTATTCCTTATTTGTGCACTATAATTATGTTTTTGATATAAATCCTTTCTCTAATCTAGCGACTTTTTTTTGCTACTGGAGAC
>NW_015151113.1:134856-137234 GCF_000732505.1 Cyprinodon variegatus
TGAAGTCAAGCACAGCCGCTGCTAGCTCTCTGCAGAACCCTCAGACTCTGGACCCAACTGGTTCCCTCTCTCACTGCATCAATCTGAATCTCTCCAGGTACAGATCAGTATCTGACTGTGTCAAGATTCCCCAGACCTCTGGCTAACCTAACTATCCCTTCTCTACAGAGAAACCCTTGTGAAGTCATCCCGGACCAGAATCAGTATCTGTGATTTATTTTGTGTGATTCAAAATAAACTGTTGAACTTTTTTACCCCTGTCTCCGTGGTGTGTTCTGCATTTGGGTTTGATCCCCATACCCAACATGACACTGTGGGATGTTGCTTAATTTGGTTAAGGCCTGTACTTTTGTTTAGAAAGTACCGCTGACTCTGTTGGCGACTTTTTATTTTATTTGGCAAAATCTTAATCTGATTTGTGCTTATCTGACTGTGTTCATTATGAAACAGTTTATTATTTATTTATTATTATCTAAAAACTGTTAATAACAGGAGATGAAATGCAGCTCCACACTAGCTTTGAATTCGTTGATGTCATCAGTATGCTTCTGTTCCAATTGACCCGTGTTAATGCTGGGTGCTCCCCTTCTCCCTCAGTCCATACTTTCCTGTGTTCTTCTTAAGAACGTACTTGGAAAGGACATAAGCCTGTACTTGCGTTCTTGTGAATTGAGAAACAGCCAAAGAAACTGAAGTAAAAAAAATGTGTAAGTCAAAGTTGTAGCTATCAAGGATAAAACCTGGAAATGTTGACCTGCCGGCTTCTCTTAGGAACTCTGAGTTTAACAGCTGAACAAATCAAAGGGCAGCTGGACAGAAATGAACTATCCTGAAGCGCAGAGCAGCAAGCTGCATAAATCCTTTAGTGTTGCCTGAGTGTCGTAAATGGAAAAAGTTAAAAATATGTATTTACTGAAATTAAAATGACCATTCACCATCAACTGGAACTGCAATAAAACTCTACTTATCAAGATGTTAAAGAGTCATTAAAACAAAGGAAACATGCTTTGTTTCCTTACTTACCAAGGTTAGCACGCACCTTAGATGGAAACCATTTCTGAGGAAAGCAGACTGGACTGACTGGTGTCAATATCATAAATATTCCTTATGATATTTACCATCCTAGAGACAAATATCAGCTGTGCTGCTGCCATCAGCACCTTTGTTTATAGATGTTCGAGATTGTCTGCCTGGCTGTGTCTTTCCTGGATGGGGCCGCCTGCGGAGCTGGTTGACAGTTGCCTTTTGTATCTCTGCTTCTGTCTCCTTGAACCTCAGTCGGCCTCAGCAGATGGATGTTCACACTGAGTCTGGTTCTGCTGGAGGTTTTCTTCCTGTTAAAACTGAGTTTTTCCTCTCCACTGTCGCTACAAGCATGTTTAGGGTGAGGGATTGCCTTCGAGTCAATGAGTCGATGCAATCAACTGGTTTTCTTTTGGTAGAAAACTTTGAAGCTATTTGACTGGATGATATGGTTGTATTGTAAAGTGCCTGGAGATTAAATGTGTTGTGAATTACTGCTATAGCAATAAACTGAATTAAATTAAATTAAAACAGGAGGGTTACAACCACCGTGCTTCAAATGTCAGAAAGTATAGAACCTGTTTAAAAAATGTGGAAATCCATGGTTGAAAACATAAAATCTGCTATGATGAAGCCTCTCTGACACATTTGAAGCCATCATTTAAAGAAGCAGTAACATTGTCATTAATCTGCTGAGCATGATTGTTTTATGTAGATTGATAAGGCGGGCTGATGTAACTCTGAGTCCCGCACAGCAGATTTATGACATCCAGCACATTTTAGTTCACTTCTTATTTATGCTGCTGGGTTTTCTGGGAGGGAATCGGAGCTCTGGACTTTCCAACCCATAAATATCTTTGTGTGTGACAGGCCAAAGAGGCACAAAGTCAAGAACTTCCGACCAGCTTCAGGAAGCTGCAGAAACAGGAGGTAAGAGGACTTCTGACACTTGACCCACACCAAGAAATTCTAATTTCAATAACTGCTTAAGGTAGGTTTTAACTCTAAAAACTGCTGACTAACAATGATGTACCCATTAACCAGCATTTTTCTAGGATATCTATTATCCTCATGCTTCATAGCTCATTGGGTCGTTTTGGGTCAGACTTTTTCAGGCTTCTGGGTCAAAGGAATCCCTCAAACACCTCTGAACACTCAAACAGTGGGGGTGTGGACATGGCGAGAAGGTAAGAGGAGGACCTGAATGCTGTCCAACAAGGCAGCATGATTTTAACAATTTTAACTCAAGCTAGTTCAGAACATTCAGACCAAAGACTCCATCCCGTCCGTATTATGGACTGGCTCAGCCACAATCTCACCTAAACAATCAAATAACTAGAACTGGTATCAGACAG
>NW_015151113.1:137910-140132 GCF_000732505.1 Cyprinodon variegatus
GCTAGATTCATTAAATCACCTCAAATGTGTTGGTTTTAGTTTTACATAATGAAAAACTGGAAAACTGATAGCCCCATCTGTCTTTGCCAGCCATTTTTCCCATAAGAAAAGAGCCTTAAAGAGTAGAACAAGATGTCCCATTGTCTTGCTAATGGTAACAAGACAATTTACATTTGAAATACGAAAAACTATTTAAATTTCTTATTTGAAGTGCATAATGTCTTATTTTAGGAGTAAAAAATATTAATTCCATTGGCAAATCATCCTATTTACCTGCTCAAGTAAAGGGTTAATATACCTGATTTAAGAATGTTTTGTAAGAAACAGAGGCTGGACCCAAATATAACCAAGACAGGTCAGTGATTTTGGAACACAGTTTATTAAGAAGCGTGTTTGGTGAACGGGACTGAGTTTGAGAGAAGCAGGCAGGCGGCAGGGGATCGGCAGGCAGGTTGTGAAACTTTACCGGTTTGTGATCCAGAGGGAGCAAGGCAGGCCGTTTTGTGGGGCTTTCCAGATCCAGAGAGGAGAGCAGGCAGTCCGTGTTGGACAGATTCAGAGAAGCAGAGGTGGAACTGAGAGGATATCCAGGCAGGCAGACTGAGTCAGAATTGGATCAGGCAGGCTCAGTATCAAGGTGTCAGTAAACAGATAACTTACATTACACTGGATTAACTTTACCGGGTGGGTATGAGATAATCTGGCACTGAGGACTGGTCTGATGGGGATTAGATAGTAATGGAAACAGGAGAAGCTGGTGAGAGTTGACTGCAGACGGGTGGAGCAGAGCAGGTGTACGGACTGAGTGACCAGCCCAGAATCAGTACCGAGATCATTACAGGTTTTACTGATAGCCACACCATTTTTTACAGTGTAAGAGGTTTACTGACGCGTTCATCTCTGCACAGGTGCTACCTCACAGTCTGAAAACAGCTGGCATACAGCTGGAACTTTGTCAGAGTGCATACAGTATGAGATGGTCATAGGCCGGGAGGCAGGTAGAGATGCATGGGCTGACAGCAATACTTGGACTAGGACATTTCTTAATGAAGCCAAAGTGAAGCAGTCTCCTCAGTTTGTCCTGCAGGTTCTATGAATCAAGATGCTTAACAAAAATTCAGCAGTTAGTTCAACGTAAACCATGCTGGAGAACAGCTGAGGGCCACGTGTGAATTTAAATGATAGCCAGAATCACTCAACAACACAAACTCCGTCAGATGTTATCTCTATGAGCATTTTTCTCTTGTCCCCCCCCAACAAAAAAAAAACAAAACAGGTGTGTGCCTGTAGGGGGTTCATTTTAAGGAGCTTTAATTGACCAAACTTTTGTTCGAAGTGCTCTGCAAACACAGCCACATCCATCCAGCACCAATTACAAGTGGCCTCATGGCAACCAGCCCCTCCAGTCACCGTGACAACCCAGATGATTGATCACCAGCAGCATCCATCCCCTAACCTGATCAGGCAAATTACCGTGGCGACTGCTGAGGCCATATGAGTCCAAAATTAAATTCAAAGAGCTCATCAGCTCATCTCAGTGACAGTCTCAAAGAGCCGGGGCCCCGAACGCTTCTCACTCACTTCAGGTCAAACAGACTAGGGGCCTGCTGTCTTTTCCCCCCACCCAACACACACCCACCCACACAAACAGGGCAAAATGTTTCTACACCTTTTTACACATAGAGGAAGAGCTAATCTCCTCCGGGGCCTCTGGGGGCCCGAAGCACCAGATGATAGCAGCAATGGGGGACATGAAGACGTATTAATGTACTGAAGACTTAATGAACCTGCATTCAGAGCAGAGGACCGTGGTGGTGGGGGTGGGGGGTGTTACTTTATTAGTTTACAACAGATTAATGGGGATAATCATTTAAGTGATAGAGATGGATTACCCTTTCAGAGCTGGCCGCAAATTCACCCCCCCCAAAACAACCCCCACCCAGACACACACACCCTCAGCTGAACGGAGGTGAGGAGGTGCTGGCTGTGTATGTTTCTGGCTTCACATCATGCAAGACAGAAGTTATTGCTTCCTTCCTAAATGGAAACAAATTAACAAATTCAGCTTCCGATATCAAGTTTATTTAAGGAATTTGCAGTCTGTCCCCAAGGGGCGTGTCTTTCATTCAAGAGTTGACACAGATAGAATGAGAATATTTCCGGCAATCAGATCCTCCAAAACCAGCAGCAGGATGGTCCCTGATTAAAGAACACCCGGTTCC
>NW_015151113.1:141995-143241 GCF_000732505.1 Cyprinodon variegatus
TAGTTGGAGGACAGGAGATGGTGAGAAACATTTGACAAGCCACACTGACTTTAGAGGAATCATAGAGGACGTATGCAGAGTCTCTTAGCAAAGATAATGAGATGCAAAACAATCCGGATGTGATTCCATATCCTGTTATGTCTAAGTCCAAGATTGTTTCTAATCACATTCAGATAGATTTCATGCCACCTACTTTGGTTGTGATGCGTTAATACTGTACCTCGATTGTCCTTTGGTCCAGTTCAACAGATAAACAGTCAATTTTCTTCCATCATCCTTCAACAATCCGAACATTGAGTTGCTGTTTCATCATTATAAACAGATTTGCGTTGAAGTGCTTTAAATCTTACTAGCACTATGTTTTTATTTATTTGATCTAGTAACAATTCTTACTCTATTTCTTTAAAGCTCACCTCTGGTGTTTCTCAAGGCACAGTTCTTGGTCCATTACTTATTTCAATGTATTTGTACCACCTGGCCAAGTTATTCATGACTATAATGTCAATTACATTGCTGTAACTATGTCCTCTGGAAACCAGACATCATTTAGACTTTGGTTTTTAGGCTAAATCTGGTCGGTCCTTCATAGTCTGGATTTACTAGTCTTGTAGTTAGTTGTTGAAAATTGGGTTGTTTTGGTCACTCTGATTTTGTTTTGATTCTTCCCAATTTATTCCAAAACGTTACAAACCAAGTTTTCGACGTCTCTTAAACTATCTGAATATTATAGCTTTTCACCTTTCCCTTTTCAAATAAACGTAGACGTCTTTTGGACATAAATCATGTAGTCTTTTCAACCAGTTTTTGCTCGTTGGATTACTCTCATGTCCAGTTGATATCAATGTCTGGATATCTGATAACTTTTATTGTTAAGTGAGGACAAGCATAGATGTGGTTTGAGATTTTGATTTATGCCTCTCAAAATACATATGATACTTACTTACTGATGAACAGTTTAGGAATATTACCGAAATAAGTCATTTCCTGATGCTCAAACTCTAATGCCCAACTACTATATGAATAAACCATTCATGAAAATGCTGAGAATCTCTAGCACTAGCTTCTCTTGGAAAAGCCTCTTGGAAAGTACAATGTTATCATTAAATAAACTAAACAAACGTATCTGGATATGATGATAATAAAAGGCAAAATAACAACAATGAAGATGATTCTTTTAATCTCTGGAGGATGAAGGACAGAGAAGATGCCTGTGAAGTTACTGACCTACTCTAACAAACAGCAGGTC
>NW_015151113.1:143771-146675 GCF_000732505.1 Cyprinodon variegatus
CGAACTTTCCGCTACAACAATCCCGCCCTGATGATAAAGGCCCAATCACATTCACTTTGTTCACTCGTGTAAAGTCGTGCACCATTCGGGAGAATTCCGAAATGCAACAGTTGGAACAGCAGTTTTACGACAACTTTAATGGTGACCTTGAAAGGCCTTGATTGGTCAGTCCTACCAGTGTGACCTTCCATGTGAGGCCTAAGGAAGCAGGCATGGCTTGCACTCCTGACCTCTTTATCCACATGCAAGATGAAGGCAGTAACATAAAGGCTGCAGGCTTCTGAAACGTAAATAAGTTTTAGTCTAATGAAAATGTGACGCGCGGGTTGCCTGAGTGACGCAGTTTAACGCTGCTGCAGACTTGAAGGAGTGAATGACTGCTCCCCAAAGAATTTAAGACAACAAACTGTCACCTGCGTCTGGCCTGTGCTGGAGGAGATATTGCTTCTATTGGCTGGTAATAAAAGTGTCACACACCTTACACCTGCACAGACACACCAGCTTGTTCTAATTCTGGGAAAGGTAACAATGCCAAAGCTAGCTTTACTAACGTGCAAAAATGTAAAGCGATCCAGAAACATTTGAATCCTGTTTATAGAGCTGCACACTGAGCGAGATCCTGCAGAGGGTGAAAAAAACGAATAGATAAACGTCCATAAAGAAGCTTTAATTACGTCAGCCTGGCTTTGTTGCACCATAGATCTGTGTCAGAGCGTCTGACAGATTGAGACAGAGTACAGGTACCACTGCATATTCACAGCACACACACACTAATCCTCACATGTGAACACAATGCTTTCCTGTTTTCATCAGCCACCATTTTCCTCCAACACATTGTTGCTCTGCCTTCCTTCTCTACATTTTCTCCAGTGTCTCCCACCCTTCCCTGGTCAAACAAACACAGTGGAAATAAATAGTCTTCCTGACAGCGAATGGTTGGTTTGGATTAGAGTGAAAGAGGTTTACTACAGGCACAGTTCAGTTTGGAGCAGAGCATCAGCATAGAAGTGCTTCACATAAACACCACTTAAAGGTGAAGAGGATGACTGTGGATTGGGTGGTCAGCAGAAAAAGAACAGGATCTTCATCTTTCTTTAATGATTGGACCAGTTTGGTCTTATCCTGCATATTTAGTGCTTGTTTAGCCAATCAAAAGTAGCATTTAGACCATTTCAAGGAAGAAAAATTATTTCTGTCCAGCACCTTTTAAAGATGACAGAATTACAAAGCGCTTCACAGTAATAACACAAAGAATTACAGGAATATGAAAAATGGTATACATTGTTATGTTAGTAATGTCTTTGCTTCTCAAAAGAATTAATGGAGTTCATGCAGAAGGAGGGCAGTGGGAGTGACTTTCAGGTCTGGGGCCAGTGAAGGGAAAGGCTGAGTCCATGTTACTGCTAGGAAACTCTGGTTGTGTTCCCACCGGGGGCATTTTCGGCATTAAAACATCTGATTTACACACAAAGTCAATGGGTGACGGTGTTGAGCGGTCCAGCGGCACATCCGACCATTGGGAGCAGTGCATCTGAGTGTCTGACGTCCCGAGGATCAGAGCGTTCGAAGCTGGAGATCAGAAAACACAACTTTTGCCGATGGACACCGGAGCATCAACCAATCAGAAAATAATTTTTTGCCGCAAACTGACGCCACCTGCAAGCTGTCATCGCTTCTGCAGACATTCTGGATATGAAAAATAAATAAATATCAAGGGAGTAAAACCAGAATTTAAATTAAAAAAATCCAGAAGAGTGGATTGTTATATAGAAGCAACAGAGAGCGAGCTCTGATCATTATTTCTGCAGCAAAACATTTTTTATGAACTATGAAGGAACATTTTATGAATATCCAAATTAACTAGAAATGTTTAAACCTGCTGATGAAAAATATTCGATTGTATATTGCAGTACTTGCAGTTTTTACCACAAACCTTAAAAACTCTTTCTATTCACTTTCAGCCACTATGAACGGCAGCAGGAAATCCCCCCCAGGCTGGCCGCAGCAGAGAGCTTTCAGCAGGGATTTCCAGCGCTGCCTCATGGCGGTAAGCTGGAGGTCTGGCGCTCCCAACAAGACCTGCATATTTTTAGTTCAGGCATCCACCGTACGATATTTTCCATCATTGTACTCAACTATAGCTCAAACTGTACGATGAAATCGCAGGGTGTAAAAGTTCACAGCTCACGATGTTCCTTCTTCCACTGAACGGCCCAACGCTCTGATGCAACCTACCAGCTTACAATGTTCATCAAAAAACCACACGTCTGACTCAGCGGCGCAGAGAGATGATGCTGCTCGGACTCATCAATCTGGAAGATGAAGAAGAACTCCCTTGATTGAACATGTGCAGTGCGGGAGGTTCTGGTAAATCAGCCCTGCTTTAACTGTCAGCAGGGCTGGCATAACTTTTCAGTCATGTCACCAGGCCAGGATATCACATGATTGACTGACATGACTGATTTCTTAGCTAGTAAAATAAAATAGGGCACAGATCTGTTTTGCTTTGTGAGGACCAAACCAAAAAGTAGGTTTTTCTTCTATGTTTGAGTTCATATTGAGCATTTAGACACTTTTAGACACATTTAGACACTCTAAACCAAGCAATGGAACAGACTGGACGTTGAGAACAGCCTGGGATCCACTGTTTTTCACTCTGAGCTATCGGGGCTCATCAAAGCAGCAAGTCTTGATGAGCAAAACAAATTTAGTCAGTCTGACTTTAATTGTTGTTCATCACGTTTAAATGTGATAATACGGGAGCTCAACTTTTTATAAATACATGTTTATAATATGATTTTATTTGTTATTTATTTTGATTCGCTACTAACTTCCAGGCAACATATTTATGTTGTTTTTTTTGTTTGAGAAGGAAAGCATACATTTATAAAGATTAAATGCTCA
>NW_015151113.1:147779-150498 GCF_000732505.1 Cyprinodon variegatus
CAGTGAGTTTGAGTCTTATATAGCCTTGTATCGCTTGGAAACATGCAAATGAAAGCAAATAAAAAGCTTCCTGGAGAGGTGGCAAAACGTCTTCAAATCTTGGAAACCAAGTCCAGTGGATATTTTTTAAGTTTTTACGGAATGACTATGACCTGGATGACTGAGAACTTTTATCAGCATAATCCAGAAAAATGCCAAAAAAACTGAAAACCAAACAAAAATCCAATAAATGTCAGTGAAAATACACGTGGGGAGCAGGAGACAAGGAAGCAACAAAACAACAAGAAACCAGCAAAGTGGAACAGAAGAAGTGGTGTATATGCAGGGAACAGAACAAAGGAGCCAATGGGAAGGAACAGACACAAGGGGGCACCAAAGAGTAACTGAAAAAATACCAAAGCGACAGAAAACAACTACAAAGACACAGAATATCAAAGAAACTAAAAATGAACTTAAACAGAGGGTAGAACCATGATATCAACAGCATTCACTTACAAACACCTCACAAGGGCTGACTGAATTTCAAACATTTTTGATTTTCTCCCGACCTTACGATTCCGGATGGGGAGGTGGTTGTTGGAGGCCAATCGCCCCTCGTTACCCCCAGCATATTACTCGATGCACGACGAGGCTGAAACTTGCCATTATCCAAAAAATTCTTGCATGTAACAAAGATCCTTGAGGTTCCCAGTAATACAAAATATCGAAGTCAGAAAGAATTTTGTTTATAGAAAGTTTAAAATCCATATTTAAGAGGTATGATTAGTGGAACTACTTTAAAACTGAACAAATTCAACTGAGCGTCCCAGATGTTTGGGCTGGCTTCTTATGCAAATATTGCTTCTACAGGGTAACACAGCAGCTCTTTAGATTATACTTCTGCTATGGTGCCATCTGTCTCTGAACCCAAGATTTTTCTGGTTTTCCCCTCTCACCTCTAACTCCACACTTTCCATCACTTCAGATCTGTTTGGATTTACATGAAGTTAAGACAAAGTGAGTTAGGTTAATCTTCTGTCCAGCTTTTGTTGTGGTTTGGATTCAGTCAAATTTCTTGTGCCTTTGTCCCAATTTGGGCCAAACTCCGGTACAGCGCTGAGGCCTGTACTGCAAACATGAGTCCCAATTCCTTTAAAATCAGCCGTTTCTTCCATCTTTGCATGTTCTTCGCACTTTATGTGCAACCGATTGCACCATACTGGGAATAGAGGTTTAAGCCATCCAACCACTGTTCCTCCAATGATCCACTTGGGGAGGCAGTGGTTAACCTATAACCTTCATGCACTGGAAGGCGATGGAAGTCCAGATCTTTCTCAGTCCGTTTGAGAAATCAAATGCTCATCAGTCTGATGGACATGATGCAAAAACTAAGTGACTGGAGAATTGGAAATTGAACAAAGCATTAGTTCAATAGTTTAAATTTGCAGGAGAAGAAGATGGTGCCAGGGAGGAGTGAGTTGGACCCGGCCTGTTGGTTTAAGTGGTGTGTTTCTGTGGGAGAGCTGAATGAGGAACCTTGAGATCCAGATAAAGTTAAACACAGTCAGAGACTAATTGGGTTTGTTTTGAAATCAAACTCCATTCCCTGCAACTGTGCTACAACATATATGACTCCAATACGAGCTCATCAGCAGAGGGCTCACAGGATATGGGTTGGAAAACAGCTATTTAGGAAGGTCACAACAGAACAGGTTAACATGGAACTGCTTCCTCCCAAAACAAGGACGTAATTTTAGGTGTTGGTTTTTAGGCTAAATATGGTCAGTGATAGTCTTGATTTATTCCAGATATAGTGGTTTTAATTATGCTGTTTGGTTGGTCTGATTTAGTCCCAATTCAGTCCAATAAAACCAATGTACAATAGCTCTGGGATTAGATGTCCCAGAGCTAGCTGATAGCCCAACAGCTTTGCTTTCACAAGCAGGCCATTATAATTGCAAACATAAGGTTCTGCTTGGTATGTGAAGATGATGTTTTGGACCCAACAATATTTATAAAACAATTTAGATACCAGAAAAGTTAATGCTTTTATTCTGCAACTACCTACATTTTCTGTGGACCAATTGTTTTGATGAAAAAGTTGTAGCTATGACCTATAAGGGACGTATATTTTAATTAATTCAATTCAGTTAATTTCCGTTTATTTCCATATCCCTACTGAGACAATTCAACCAGGTCATAAAGTCAGACTGGTTGAAAGTTTTCTAAGGAAAACCAGCTGATTGCAACAACTCTTCAGCAATCCCTCACTCTAAGCATGCTTGTAGCGACAGTGGAGAGGAAAACTCCCTTTTAACAGCAGAACCAGCCTTCACTGTGAGCGACCATCTGCAGAGGCCGACTGGGGTTCAAGGAGACAGAAGCAGATATAGAAAAAGAAGCAGAATAAATAAATCCATAAAAGAACTGTGGTAGTAGAGCTTGGCATTTAGAAGATATTCTCAGTCTGTTGCACATTGTGTCCTTCATTACAGGAGCCTGTAGATGTTGGAGAGCAAAGGCTATTTACACGCCGAGCAATAAAAGGTTAAGAACGGAGTCAATCTCAACAAGTTTTCTGTGTTGCTTCTTTGTCTTTATGCTAAAGGAAAACTGTCTGCTTAGCAGTAAACTGTCACCACACGGCTTAGATGCTCATCAGATAGCAGGTTCCTCAAGGTGTCATTCTTTTCCTTTCTGTGGTGAGTTTTTCTCCCTGCTGTGCAACAAAGGTGGTTCG
>NW_015151113.1:151135-152788 GCF_000732505.1 Cyprinodon variegatus
TTCTGAATGAGCCCAGTATCATACTGGGAGGGCATGGACCACAAACACAGGGTGTATAAAAATACAAAAGGCTTGTATTTTAAAAATGTTCACCATATGTTAGATAATAGTAAAGCAGCCATATGTGCCCCCTCCATTTGCTGTTTATTGAGGTCTACTTTAGCTAAATTAATCTCTTTTCAAAAGAAGTGGAGTACTGTAGAGATGTGGCTTACAGCAAAAAGTAGTTTATTCAAGTAAACTAAAAGTGCACTAATTGCATACTTAAAATCAGTGCTTTTAGAGTTCATTTATTCTAAACTATATTTCATATACTTAACAATAGTATAGTCAAGTGTACTTGACTATACTATTGTATACTTTATTGTTTACTAAAGTATACTTTAGTAAACTTAAAAATGTTCCAATTTAGTTCAAAGAAGTATTACTTTATTAATACTTCAAGTACACTAAAAGAAAGAAAATCAACCAGTAAAGGTCTAGAGACATTTCTAATTATAATGTGTTTATGCATCCATGTTATACTTTTATATATGTTATACTTTTGAAATAAAAAAAATTAAAAAAGGAACATTTTTCCATTTAAAAATCAAAAGTGTTTTTTGAAGTAAGGAAAAACAATCGTTGGGTATAGACAATGTCCTGATTCAAATCTTTTATACCTGAACTGACCATTTTTTTTTCTTTCTTTGTGTCATGATTTTATCTAAGGCTCGGACCCACATGCAGTGAAGCCAAACAGAGAGACACAGAATAAAAGTTCAACGGGTTTTATTGAAATGTTTTGAGCTCGGTGCAGAGTTTCTCCGAACTCTGCTCAGCCGGAAACTGGAAGAGGAGGGGAAGACAGACTGTTAGATTCAGGCTCAGTGGGAAATTGGATTTGTTCATCTTGAAGGAGAGGATTTTTTTTCACTCACGTTTCCAGAGAAGTGGAGACTCTTTGACTCCAGTCTGTGTGTTGGTCTTCCAGGGTTTGTTTGATTCGGTGGAGGGCGGAACAGGGTTTACCCAGAACTCGGACGGAGTGGAATGATGCGGCCGCTGGTTGCAACTCAGTTTTCCTGTGGTACTTGAACGGGTCGTGGTGAAGATGACTTCCTTACTCAGAGAGATCTCAGCGTACTCAAAGGGGCTGGATCCAAACCTCCTGTTTGGAATCCATTGCTCAGTGTAAGACTCAGTTGATCCCACTTGGGAGAAGGCGGTTCAGAAAGGTCCAGTTTGCAGAAAGGCTTCCTGAAGAAAGGCAAAAACAAACAAAGTTGAGTCTGAGGGAGAAACAAGCGCTCAGCAAAACTCAATGTGATCTTAGCTTGGCTTGAGTACAAAAACCTGCAACGCACAAATTCAGATTAGGCTCAGAATAAACAAAGCTTGGCTAGAGTACCCCAAACTGGCAAACACTCTGGCGTCGCGGTAGTGGCAACCAGCAGCTAAAGAGCAGTCCAGGTGATGAGGTAACCGTTCGCAGGTGTGTGAGGAGGCGGACCAGAGCCAGACGCCTCCTGGTGGTGGAAAGGAGAAACACAAAGACAAGACAAACAGACAAACACAAAAACTGGAGTCCTGACACTTTGTCTCTTTTTTCTGTCTTAACCCTGTAATGCCAAATGTATCATATTTTATACATACGGTTTCTGAAATGTTTTG
>NW_015151113.1:153540-154362 GCF_000732505.1 Cyprinodon variegatus
TTAACAGGAGAAGTGATGTTTGACACTGTCGTCGGACAACATACGGTAATTAATAAATGTTTTCACATACATCATCATACCACAGAGAAGTTGGTTAGAAGCCCAAGCCCCACGCAACCAGTGGGATCCAGCCTGGGGCTGATCCGACCGAGGGCCTCCCTGAGCAGCTGAGAGACGCTGCCGGCACCGGGGTCCCTCAATCGGATCAATCGTGTGCTAGATCCCGCTGACCCCGTAGAGTCCATAGATTTGTGTATTACAAGAAATAGCGATTTTGCAATATTCATGTTTTAACCTCATATTGGGAATTCTCGTCTCTTTCGCATACCCACATCATTTGAAAGCTAACACCTTCTAGTTTCTGAATATATACATGAAAATTGGGTGAGTAAAACACAGCCCAAGCTGCATCAGCTCAAACATGAGTAGTTTTTTTTTGTGGCTGCTTTGTCATGTTTACATTTTGACATGCTGCTATATCTGTGTTAATTGTGCTTTGGTGCTCATTGTGTCCTTAAAATGAACTTAAGGGTTGAATTGTGGAGAATCTAAGCTTTCCAACGATGCGATCACCAATAGCCCCTTGGTGTGTGTGGTGATTTTGGAGTCTCTGCACTTTATGGCAGTGGAGTTATAAATTTTTATTAGCAACGTTTTGTTGTTGTTTTACCATTTGCAGACAGTCCCTAACCACTCGCCTGGCCGCTGCCTGTGCATAGAGATCAATGTAATACATCCAGCTCGGAGAACGGCTCGTTTTTCTTGAAAATAACACTTTTTGATTATTGTAGTACGTAGTCTGTGCTATCAGGACATGAAAGA
>NW_015151113.1:156299-158869 GCF_000732505.1 Cyprinodon variegatus
TTCTTCCTGTTAAAAGGGAGTTTTTCCTCTCCACTGTCACTATAACCATGCTTAGTGTGAGGGATTGCTGTAGAGTCAGTTAATCAATGCAACCAACTGGTTTTCCTTAGATAGAAAACTTTGAATAAATTTGACTGTATGATCTGGTTGAACTGTAAAGTGCCTTCAGATGACATGTGCTGTGAAATGGCGCTTTATAAATAAACTGAATTGAATTGAACTGAAGTAACATCTGACAGAAATGTAAACAGAATTGTTTCCCAATGATTAAGAAGCAAACATTAAAGAAAGAAGTCTAATAATATTAAGGTCAGGGAAATGATCTGAAAGAGGAGAAAAAAAGTCACAAGAAAACACTTGATAAATAAACTTTTAACAAAGAAAAACTAATCAAAGTCAATACTGATTCTTCAAAGGAAATGTAATATATGTTCCACCATTTTCCCTCTTTTTCCTGAGTTAATCTTCTAGAAGTGAGTTTCCAGCTTTTCCAAAATCTCAGCTGACACTCTGATCATTGCTGTGTCCATTTGCTGACAAGCTGGTGGATCCATGAATAAATATCTAGGTAGGTAATGAGTGCGGATAATGTTGGCGCTTAAGCACAGGAGCCGCGGAACAAAGCCAGCCTTTCATGCTGGAGCGGTGGAGGTGGGTCATGGGATTAGGAGAGCGTGAAGCCGGCCGGGTGGTTGTATTCCAGTGAGCTGCCGCTGCAGACACAGCTACTGGAGTCCAAATTAGGAACACATGACCACAAAGCATTTTTGAATTAATCTCACCATGTGCCAGCCCCCGGAGGAAAATAGCAGCCAGATATTTAATCAGGCCAAAGTTGAATTAATGCACCAAGCATGTGATCTTAGGTCTTCAGGAGACGACTGCCTCAGACAACATGAAGAGTAACATGGAACATCAAAACTCATGAAAACATAATTTCAGGTTTAACATGAGCTGATGATTCAGATGCATCAAGATGAGTGGATGCCGTCTTTTCCAGTTGATGGGATGCATTTTTGTAAAAACTCTCTAATCATTTTGAATATTTCTGCTTCACATTTGGCTCCGTCCTAATCTCCTCTAATCTCTCGTCTGTTGCTCCGGTTTCTTTGTCACCTGCCTTTCGTCGGCGGTGTCTCTTTCCTTGGATCTATTTTCTCCTGATTTAATTCTTCTTTGATGCCATCATTGGTTATTTGTTGCGGATTTGCTCGATCTGAAGCTCAAACTTTAATTTCTCATTTTTCTCTATTTCTCCTCCTCCTCCACCTTCTCCTTCTCCTCCATGCTGTTCCCACTAACCTCTAAAATGTTGTTAGAGTTAATTGCTCTCAGCAGGCTCCTCTCTGCATCCGTCACGCTGCTCGGCATCATGTGATGACACTGTGGGAGCTTGTTATCAGGAAGGCTGCTCCACTCCAACCATCCACTCATCCTGAATTTGATATTTTTGGGCCAGTGGGAAGACGTCTGCTTCTCCAGTGATGACAGACTCTGCTGTTTAGACAGGAGCTTTTTTCAGTTTTTACAGCTTTGGACCAGAAACCAGAATTCCCAAATGGCTGAAGAGATTCTACTTCCATCATCAAGGAAAATCACCTCGGTAAGATGAGGATTAAAGTTGCTTCATCAAACAGATCAATGAGTAGCTCCTGGGACAGAACCTCCCAGTTTGGGTCTTTGGTGGACCAGAACGCAGCAGCAAATGTTTGGGTGAGATAGTGTTCAGGAGGTCAGAAGGTGTCGAGTTTTGCAGGTGTTATTTCCTTCATACCTTTTAGCCTCTTCATATTTTTTTTATAAATTCTTTATCCTACTGTATTCACTTATTTTTGCCTCTTTGAGTTAACCCTTTCAGGTCTGTGCCAGGCAGTTTTCAGCTATCAGCTTGTCTTGTGTATTTTTTAATGTTGTTCGTTAGTCATGCGGTTGCTTTCTCTGTTCTTCCTGCATTATTGGATCGATTCTGTTCAATTCATTAAAATTTTCAATTCAATTTATTTCTAAAACATCAAGGCACTTTGCAGAAACAATTCAAACAGATCATCCAGTCAGATTGGTTGAAAGTTTTCTATCTAAGGAAAACCAGTTGATTGCATCGACTCATTGACTCGAAGGCAATCCTTCAGTCTAAGCATGCTTGTAGCAACAGTAGAGAGGAATAAACTCCCTTTTAACAGGAGGAAACCTCCAGCAGAACCAGGCTTAGTGTGAGCGGCCATCTGCTGAGGCCGACTGGGGTTCAAGGAGACGGAAGCAGGTATAGAAAAAAAAAGCAGAGATACAAAAGGCAACTGTCAATCAGCTCCACAGGCGGCCATGTCCAGGGAACACACAGCCAGGCAGATGAGCTCTGAGCCAGCTCCCATGTCAAAGGATGAAAGAGAGCACATCCAATTAGTCACAGTCAGAGAAACAGGACTACACTGAAAAACGGGATGATCTCCAACATCTATAAACAAAGGTGTTGATGGCAGCAGCACAGATGATATTTCTCTGCAGGATGGAGTCACAGCCAAACAGGAACCGACCAGATGAAGATACTATGAGAAAAAGCAGAGAGAGCAGAA
>NW_015151113.1:159454-161405 GCF_000732505.1 Cyprinodon variegatus
ATCGCATTTCTAATGGACAACGGAGTCGGGCCTCTGGTCTTATTAAAAAAATAACATTTTGAGCCTAGTTTTAAAAGTAGACAGGATGTCTGCTTTTATGGTGGTGGTGGGGGGGTAGTAAGTAATGACAGTTAAGAACCTGTTGATAGCGATAACATTAGATTTTAAGTTAATGAGCATTAGAACCAAATCAAATCAGCTTATAAAAACTGTAAAACAAAGATGTTTGACTTTATTTGATAATTTCTGCACTAACTAATACATGATATTCCGTATTCTTTGTATAATTGGTTGGATATGAAATCATATGTTATGTTTTTCCCGGTTTTTTCTCAGGTGGCTATAGAAACTTAATAAAGGGGTTTATTTGAGCAGAGGGACTATTTCTGCTAGGAAAATTGGTCAAGCTCACTTTGGACAAGATGTCTGTTTTTTTCACTTGACTTGAAAGATACCAAGGAGCAATTTAAAGCTGCTGTTTATGGATGTGCTCCACTTCAACACTCTTCTCCTCTTCTGTTGCAGCAGCTGACGGGCTCTCTGTTAGCCGTGGCTTTCTTGACCTCCTTCGGGAGCTCCATGCTGTATGGCTACAACCTGGCTGTGGTCAACTCCCCTGCTGCGGTGAGACACACATCCTCTCTTAAAGTCTATTCACATTAAGTTCAGTTTAAATCTCGAAATCACAACATGTTGCATCAGGTCTCCTTCAGATTATCCAGTCAGACTGGTGAACAGTATTTAATCTAAGGAAACCCAGCTGGCTGCATGCAGTTATGGATTTACAGCAGATCCTGATCTTCCTGGACGAGCATGTAGCAGCAGACAGTTGCTTGCACAGTATCAGTGACTTTGCAGCAAGTAACAGAAAGTCAACCAGAGGTTTTACTACATCTATTGAACGCATCATGTGTCACAGAACGATGCCAGCTGTTATGGAAAGCTCCATGGTTACACCTTGAAGCATTCCCTCTCCATTTTTTTTTCCTGAGAAGGGGTCCCTCAGGACAAACTCCTTAAATAACACTTCAAAATGTATTAAAAAAACAGGAGACATGACAACAGAAATTATAATCCTCTTCAGACGAGAGAAGTTGCTTAGAGTTACAGAAGGCAGCTGCTGAACAATCTGGATGGAGTGGCCCCGAATCACAGTTAGAAAAGCATTTCATACAACTCCAGTCTGCCACTTCATCACATCACCATCACATCATTAAATCATTACACGTTTGTAAATGAGGAGACATCCATGGCTCCAGCCTTATCGAAATATTACACTTTGTTCTTAGATCAAGGCTGCCGCTCTAATTCCATTCTCAAATCTTTTCAATGTACAGAATGAACTATATATTCTGGCAGAGGAACTTTCCTACCGTAATTAGATAAACTACTTGGGAAAACATTAGTTCTGACACAGAGGGCAGGTTTTACGGTTTAACAGACTCACACATCACCGATAATAATAATCCTAACACAGCTAAAGTAGCTTAGAACACATGCAAATTGAAACGGACAAACCCCAAAACCTTTATGGGGGAACAAAAGACCTCAGTAATTCAGGCAGGCCAACAATTCCCCTGTAACGGCTCCCCATGTAGAGACAATTTTGCATGTTTTCTAAACAAAAACAAGGCTTTGTTGGGCTACTTTATAAAACCTGGAACTCAACACTATTCCTGACATTTTTAATTGAAAAAGCTTCCTGGATGGGAAGAGAAACGTCTTCAACTTGGAAACAAATTCCAGTGGTTTGTTTTTTTTTTTAACTTTTTTGGAATGGCTATGACCTGGATGACTGAGATTCCTCACCAGCACATAACCGTAGTGTTAAATCCACGATGCATGATGTCAGTCAAACTGTGTTTTTCTTATAGCAATCCCAAATCTGTTGGAATCTGACCATGAAGTAACTCTGTGACCGGACAGGAAAATATCAGTCATGCCAGACATA
>NW_015151113.1:161524-164528 GCF_000732505.1 Cyprinodon variegatus
GGATTGCTTTCGAGTCAATGAGTCAATGCAATCAGCTGATTTTCCTTAGATAGAAAACTTTGGATCGATTTGACTGAATCTGGTTGAACTTTAAAGTGCCTTGAGATGACGTGTTGTGAAGTGGCGCTATAGAAATAAACTGAATTGAATAAATTCTAAAATTGATTTGCAAAATTCAGACCAAATATGATATCTTGATGTAGAACGACTTCTTATACCTCTCTTCAACTAAAACCAACATTGAAAGTCTATTGCAAAAATGAAAACTCCTAACTTTCAACATAAGGAGAACATAAAGCTCTATAAACTTAAAGTAGTTTGTATTTTTATAAAGACTGCCTGAATTCCTGGAATATTTTGTATTTCCACCCCCCAGAGGTACTTTTTTCTTCATACAGGCATAACTTATGGCTTAATAATAATGATGATAATAAGGATAATACTTTTTGTTAGTAATTGTGTTTAAAGCACCTTTCCAAACACCCAAGAAAAATATTCAACAATCACAATCAACAATATTAACTCATGGCAGGCAATCAGTGCAGGTCTGCGGTCCTGAACAGAGGAGGTAAAGTATCAGTATTAGGAATATAAGGTGGAGGTGAATTCTAGAGTTTGAATGCAGAGCAGAAGGTTTTAGCTGTTCTGAAAAATCCTGCAGTCTCTGACCTTTCAGAGGGTCCAATTAGGCCTGTCAAACCAACAGAAATCTCCTGAAACTGGTCAATTTGACATATTTATACAGACTCAGAAACTTATTAAAGACAGGAACAGACACGGTTTGGTGGGTTCAGGCTAATTGCTGGTCGTGTGACTCAGGCAACGGTGGACTGAGTACTCAACAGTATTGCTTGAGTAAAAGTACTGATACTCATAGTCAAATCTTACTCAACTACAAGTAAAAGTTACTCAGTCAAACATCTACTAAAGTGAAAGCATTGAAGTCCTGAATTTTGAAAATACTTAAGTATTCAAAAATACAAATTACATTTTTTTATATCAGTACATTTCTGTCTTACCCCCCCCAGAAAAAACTACTCAAGTAAATTAAGGATACTCAAGTACTTAAGTATAGTAATCAAGTAAATGTACTTAGTTACTTTCCACCACTGGACACAGGTCCTTGAATCGGTGTCTTTCCTGTATAAATGTACAACACCCATAACAGAAAAGGAATATTTTCAGTAAGTTTGCTTATCTATCATCCCTGACAATCAAACCAATGTACATTTAATAAATGTGATCAGGTGCATGTCCTCTCTGACAAGCACCTGATCAAAATTAGTGGGAAGAAATGACTCATCTATTTTGTTCAGTTTAGTGTTTGGTCTTTTCATCTGAACTCTAACAGTCCTACTTTCTTTCCCCTTTGATCTGTTAGTACATCAAGAACTTCTACAACCAAACTGTTTTAACTCGTAATGGGACAGGACTCAGTGGGGAGACCCTGACGCTCATGTACTCTCTAACGGTGTCGGTCTTTGCTATCGGAGGTCTGCTGGGCTCCTTCATTGTCGGTATGCTGGTCACTCGCTTTGGAAGGTAAGACTGGTTTATTAAACTGCATTTGGTGAAGTACTTTTAACTGAAATGATTATAAAATTGTTTAAAGTCGCAGGGAAATCATATTTAAATGTTAAATCACTTTACAAATACTGTCTGCAGACATCATAACATATACAACTCCACAACGATGAGGTGGATTTTTCCTGTGGTGTTTTATTGACTGCCTGTAATATTTATTTTCTGTTGGCAATTAAAAAGAGTAGGAATAAAAAAGGATTTCAGATTCTAGGGGACAAAAAGAAATCACTTGTGATGACTGCTTGATTATGTAAGTATGGCTAAAGGCACTTTCCTTATATGCAAAACCCTACCTTAGACCTTAGCAGACGAGGGTTATGGTGGCAACTCTGTCAAAAATAATACCTCTTTCCCACTGGCTGAAAAACCCATTTAAACCTGGAAACAATCAGCTTTTAATGGCAGTGAGAACAGCTCATTGATATGTGTGTACCTGGATCAAATGACTAGGCAAGTGACCCGAGTTAAAACTCCTCAGCTCTGTTCGGCATGCTGTAGGAACACCAGAGTCATGTTGACACGCTAAATTACATAACACCATTAAATGCAACGTACAGACGTCAACACATTGTGCCAGTCCCTTCTGATCTAACAAGCAGAAACAACTGTTTACATTGGATAAACATGGTACAGCTCCTGTAGGAGGGATTCAGACAGATAATAGAGAAAAACAATAATGCACACTGACTACGCCCTGGCTTCCTTACATGTTACTCTCCATTGTTTACTTTCCTGATTTCTGTCGTACTGGTGACAGAAACAAGGGGATCAGAAAATCTCTAACCTGTTAACTTAAGAAGACAATGACATCCCCATACTGTGACTGGGATGCAATACTTTCAGTGTTCACCAATCCAATTGAGGAATGCTGTTTCTTCAATCCAAGCGCAATAAAATATTGTTACATCTGAGGGTGAAAACGGGTCCAACTTGGTAGTAACATGTGGTACCAAATGAGGAAGCTGGAAAGCAGAGAGAATGCCACAATATTGAATGATTCTGGGGGTTTTTTTTCAGGAAGGGGACGATAGTCAAAACGACCATTCTGGTATTCATCGCTGGCTGCCTCATGGGTTTCAGCAGAATCTGTGGGTCACCTGAGATGGTCATTTTTGGCCGCTTCATCACAGGGATACATTCAGGTATGTACACCTGTTCTCGCCTTGCTTTGAGTCATAACCATCAGAGAAGACTCACATTTATTTTCATTAAACCCCTACTATACTCTAACTCAGTTTTTTCAGTTCTATAGCGCCAATTCACAACACATGTCATCTCAACGCACTTTATAGTTCACCAGATCATACAGTCAAATTGATTCAAAGTGAATTGCATCAACTCATTAACTCAAAGGCAATCCGTCACACTAAGCATTTTAGCCACAGTGGAGAGGAAAAACTCCCTTTTAACAGGAAGAAAC
>NW_015151113.1:165214-166617 GCF_000732505.1 Cyprinodon variegatus
CAACAGCTCTTCAACCCACCTGAGTTCATAGATCTCTTGGGGTGTCAACTAGGGGGTGAGGTTGCTTGAGGACCCAAATGCAGAGATGAGTGAAGCAGAGATGAGTTCTTGTTGGTTTAATTAAAAACTGAGGCAGACATCCAAAAATACAAAATACAAAGAACCCCCCCAAAAAAAAGAAAACATCATGGAAAACGCAAGTGGGGAACAAGAGATGAGGAAGAAACTAACAACAACAAGGAACCAGCAAACAGTGACTGAACATGAGGTGTATAAATGGGAGACTGAGCAAAGACCAGGCTAATCAACAGATTGGGAGCAGGTGTGGACAGAGGAGTCTAGAACGGACCTAGGGAAAAGGAAACTGACACAAGAGGGGAAACGAGAAATACCTAAGAACTCAAATACAATCAAAAATTGCTTGAATAACACAAAATGGAAATAAAACCAATAAACTAAAAAAAACAGAAAGACATGAATCAAAGTACAACGGAAAACTCAAAGAGAAAACTTAAACAGAAAATGACATGGGTTGGGCGAACAGAAAGCGCTAACCACTGCTCACTACCTTCTTCTGAGGGCCACACCCTTTTATAAGAAGCCAATCAAACAATCTAGAAGCCCTCAATCATTTGATACTAGAACCTACCATTACCAGTACCATGAATCTACTACTACACACTCTATATTAATTCTAACCTGAACCTAACTGTTAGCAGAGCATGCCTAATCCTAACCATAGGAGGCAAAGGAATCATTCCAGTATCTGTAATCTGAGTTATGCTTTCAGTCTTAGTGTTTTTTGTTAGACCAGCCTATATATTTGTTTGTAATGTGTTCTTTTCTCTGCTTGTCTCTATAGGGATCTCCCTCAGTGTGGTACCCATGTACCTCGGAGAGATAGCCCCGAAAAACCTAAGAGGATTCCTTGGTCTTGTTCCAAGTATCTTCATAGGGACAGGGGTCTTTGCTGCCCAGATCCTCGGCCTCCATGAGCTTCTTGGAAAGGTAGCCTACAGCAGCTGCTCCTGACATCAACCCAACCAGCTGTAAAATGCAACCCATTAAAGAAAAATTCAACAGGTGTAAAGGAAAGCTATGCATTTACACTTTCAAGCTTTCCGATCCTTTCCTGGGAAGAGATCACCCTAACACTTAAAAAAAAAAAACACTTGCCAATATATACATATCATGTGAGCAGAGCGGAGCTTGGAGCGAGCAGTGGAGCGGAGTGGAAGAAATCTGGTAGAGCGCAGAACGGTTTTAAATTCAAAGGCCGAAGTAAGGATTTGGCTCCGCTCCAGTTCGCTCTGACTTTATTTAAATTCATGTTTAACTTAAAACCCTGGGCCAATGTCTATGATATAGTCTGTGCCTATAATCTGTTCTAGTCTATGTCTCAA
>NW_015151113.1:168376-169269 GCF_000732505.1 Cyprinodon variegatus
TATTAAAAAAATGTATAATTACCGTACCTAGGAAATGCGGGGCAACATGAATGGAGCGGGGCGTTACGTTCACAGCTGGGAAACAGTGCGATAATTTAACAGCCAGTTAAATAAGACAATACACATGTATCGTTCACATCATTAAACCAAACGCCATGTGTCTCAGGGCCCTGGCATAATTACTGTACATGGAGAAAAAGTGTCAGAAAATGCCTTCTCCTGAAAACCTGAGCGAGTATGGATCGATTTCGTGGGAGCAGCTGGAAAATTAAGGTTAGCGTGTAGCAGATTTTGAGTGTCCTGGCGCAACTTTGAGCGTCAGAGCGAATGAGCGAACATCCTCCTGAGCGGGAAGATGCGCGGCACTTCACTCCATTCACATGCTCTGATACGTATTAAATGATTATGAAACATGATTGCTGAGTTTACTCAATATATACATATACATATATATATATGGATAGAAAGAGGAAAAAAAAGAAAAAAAAAAAGAAGAAAGAAAGAAAAAAAAAAAGACGCATCTGGACACAGCAGAAGCTTTTTTGGCTCTTCCAGTGCTTGAGGTCTGAGTGTAGCATTATTCATTAAAATAAGCCAAGTGACAATCTTGATTTCATCCGCCATTGTTACTGGCAAAGAAAGGATAGGGTAGCTCTGCCCAAAACGCATCAGACCCACTTTTAGACTGCAGCTAGAGCAGCAAAGATGCTTCAGCCGAGCATCAGAACTAAACTTGGACAAACATGTGTGTGAATGTAGCATTATGCCTTGTCAGGGTCGCGGTGGGGCCAGTGCCTATCTCTGGCAGTCTATGGACAAGAGGCGGGGTCCACCCTGGACAGGTCGCCAGTCTGTTGCAGGGCAACACAGAGACACACAAAGACAGACAACCA
>NW_015151113.1:171903-173492 GCF_000732505.1 Cyprinodon variegatus
GTTACCATTAGTTATAAAACTAAGAAAATTAATTCTAAGGAAGTTATCATACAGAATTGTAGAAAATGTTCCTTTGATAGGGTAGTGCAGTAAAGCTGCCACCCTTAACATTTTTTACTGCATTACTTTTACTTTTATACTTTAAGTAGTCTTAAAAATGCTACTTTTACTCTTTCACAGGAATAAAAAGTTGAAGTTGATCCTCTAACTTCTGGAAAGTGTTTTTAAACAATGGAATTTATACTGAAGTAATAAGCATGAATACTTTGAATACCTCTGTTTGTTGCCGACATCATTCCTCTCTGCTCCTTCAGTCAGTCAGTCTTAGCATCAGTCTCCTTACACCCACGGCTCTCTGATCGGCACTGTTTCCCCTCTTACAGGAGGAGTATTGGCCCCTCTTTCTTTCAGTGGTGGTGGTCCCAACCTTCATCCAGCTGCTGCTGTTGCCATGGTTCCCGGAGAGCCCTAGGTACTTGCTGATTGAAAAAAACAACATCCATGCCACAATCACAGGTTGGTAAAGTCTTCTCACAGCTCATCTAACCAAACAAAAACATAAGCAGGATGAAAGGATTTGAAATAGGCCTAGCTTCATTATGATGAGGGAAATGCCATTTCTGGAAATACATTTGGTTCCTGCAGCTGGTTTACTGAGGTATAAGTAGTCTGATATCTATTGAAAAGACAGTTAAAGGTCTGACCTGACCCTGTAGGACACACAGTGAGCTCGCTGGGTTGCAATAGGAACAACTCCTTTCAGTTTATTTCTATAGCTCCAATTCACAACAAATATAATCTCAGGTTACTTTCCTGAGATATTTCAATCAGATCATCTTTCTGTCTAAGGAGAAGCAGCTGATTCCTTCCAGTTATTGACTTTACAGGTTTCCCTCTTCCTGGGTGAGCAGCTAGAGACAGTAGATGTGCACTTGCATTGCCTTGTTGACTCTACGGCAATCCTTCAGAGAGGGAGGGAAAAAATCCTTTCTAACAGGAAAAAACCCCTCCACCAGAACCAGAGCCAGGCTCAGTGTGAGTTCCCTTCTGCTGAGGCAGAGTGGGGGTTCAAAAAGACAAAAGCTAAATAGAAAAGGAACATAGAAGCACTGAAAAATAAATACTTTCAATGTTCGAAAGGGTAAATTAGCTCCACAGGTGTCTCTGTCTGGGAAATTAACAATTAACAACACTTCCTACTATTGATACCGTTCCTAATTAGTTTTAGGGTACAGATATTTTTGACAACCCTAAATAGGACAGGCCAGAAAATCAACACCAAGATTGATGTAGCTCCCACACACCATGCACACTGCAAGCCTTGAGGCTCAATTCCGATTTTTTTGTGAAATCTGACTTGTTTGCATTGCCGTTCACATTTTCATATATTTGGGACTTGTATGCGATCTCCTGTGTGAACTGCATTCATACAGCCTATGCGCAGTAGAGGACGCAATGACATCACAAGCCAGCATGCTCTGTGTTAACTAAAGTAAACATGGATGGTAGTGCTGGAGAACATCTAACGATCTTTCCCAACCTTAAAAACTCAATCTTTCCAAGATGGCTAAACATAAATACTGCTCTCC
>NW_015151113.1:173755-175364 GCF_000732505.1 Cyprinodon variegatus
CTTATCACTCCTCTCTATGAAAAAACAACAGATCGCTCTCTGAGAATCACTTCTCACTGCCTCAGCCAGTAGCCAACCTATTGAAACTGTCCCACAGCCTTTATTGCTGTGTTTTCCTTTTCTTTTCATTATATTTTTAGTATAAGATAATGAAATCCTTTGTCTGCTCTGTCTAACTCTATCTGGCGTATATTGCGGCGGGCAGGTCATGAAGTAAGGCTCTGCTTTAAAGATTAGTTTTTGTTTTTTTTTACACTTATATTTCTTAAATAAACACTTTTCATAGTCTGACCCAGTAAAATGCAGTAGATTGCTTCAGTTTGTAGGGCATAGGGCAAATCTGCACAGTCTGGATCTGCTCACCCTTGGTAGAAAAAGCTCCCTAAGCACTACAGTCACTAACAGTGCAACCGTTGCACTGTTATAGAATGGAAAAGTCCACAATAGCCCTGTACTGTAGCTGTACATTATTGTTGAATAGTGTCATCTAGAATCTAAACTAGGAAGGTCAACAGTCAACAGTTTGGTTAATACATGTTATTATCATGATTATTAATGGCAACAGATAGCTAGCAAGGCTACAGTAGTATTTATAATTAGCTGAAGAAACGGCTATGTTTACATCTCCATGTCAACCCCATTAGCTCCATCTTCCCCTTACTTTCCTCCTCCAATGAGGCATTAGGATCTAACATATTGGGGCAGCAGCTGCAGGATCTGTTTATCGACTGGATTCTGTTTGTCATCCATTGAAATCTGCTCACTTGTTGAAAATTACAGCTTTTTGCTTTAAGATATTGCTTCATATAGATATTGGAAGCAGAAATAAAACATATTAATATAGATATGATTTATTTCTACATCCAATATCTATAAAATGTAAAAATAAAACATATTAATAAATATATATTTGGACACCATTACTGTTTATGTTTAGCATTTGCCACTAAATGTTGGTTTGATTCAGCTCTTTTTCTGATGCCTTTCAGCTCTGAAATGGTACAGAGCAAAGTGTGACATCCAGGCTGAAATTGAAGAGATGCAAGAGGAACAGCGCTCCCTGCTTTCTGTGGAAACACTGTCGGTGTGGAACCTGTTGCTGGATGAGTCAGTCCGCTGGCAGGTTCTCAGTGTGATGGTCATCAACATTGGCATGCAGTTGTCTGGGATTGATGCTGTAAGTAGGAACCTAAGAACATCTGTGTTTCCAGGAATTTGACAAAAAATCCACAGTTTTTAGTTACAATAGAAATAATCCCAAAGCTTTTGATCAAAGCTCAGTGTGCCAAGCAATTAGCTGTGATATTAATACCACTCAGGAAAAGAAAAGATGACGTGACAATGCTGTGACCTCTCCGGCTCACAAGGCTTCTCTGCACTCAGTGTACTCACACTAGATTTACAATCACACTTGATTTATTTCAAACTATTTTTCTCTGAGTATGTCAGGCATTGTAGAGACTGTTATAGATGATTTCATTCTAAATAAAACAGTATAGAAAAATTCAATTCAGTTTATTTCTATAGCGCCAATTGACAACACATGTCATCTCAAGGCACTTTACAGTTCACCAGATCATCCAGTCAGATTGATTCAAAGTTTTCTATC
>NW_015151113.1:176398-179049 GCF_000732505.1 Cyprinodon variegatus
AATCAGATTAAATGTATAGTGTCATACTTTTTACATCTAAACTCTACTCTTTATTATTTACCCTGCAGATCTGGTTTTACACCAACGACATCTTTGAAAATGCAGGTATCCCAGCTCCGGAGATCCAGTATACTACAGCAGGAACAGGAATCATAGAGATCATTGCTGGACTCATTGGGGTAAAAACAAAAAAAGAGACTTACTATGATGACAACCAAAAGGGAAAGAAGACACATACTATGCTATGAAAGAGATGGTTATATCTTAATGACCGGATCTGATTAGACAAGTCAGGAATTCCTCAGTTGTGTTTTTTACATTTTCTGCAAATCTTCTGTTTATTAATTCACACGGCCAAAATCTATTGGCTTATGGGCATACCCATTTATATCATGGTCCTGTGTGTTAAGGAGCATCTTTATGGGAGATACAGTAGCAGCCATTCAAAATGGCCCTTACCAGTCAAAAGCCAGCCGAATGGCAGCCATATCTGCGTTAACTGCGACACATGCAGACGACCTGGTTTCTGAGCATAAACCAGGCTTAAATGTTCACCAATCATGACAGAAAGAAAAAGATTGAGAAGGAATCTTAGGGGACCAGCCAAGGCCCATCAAGGAAAGTGGGGAAATTTTGAATGGCTACTACTGTAAAGGGCCCTGATGGGAACATATGTTGCTAAGACTGAGCTCCTAGAGATAAAGTGGAAGTTTATTAAAAATAATTGATAACTTTAAAGTTACCATCATTTATAAATGCTTAAGAGACCATTTGTTAATTATTAAGGTCTGTTCATCATTATTAAATCATGTATAAATTATGGTTATTGTAAAATCGAATCGAATAATTTTATGTTATGTATAGTTGAAGCTAACGTAAGGTCTGTGTCACTCTTAAGTGTTTCACCATAGAGAAGCTTGGCAGAAGGCATCTGATGATTGGAGGCTTCACCATGATGGGGGTCTGCAGCGCTGGAATCACGTTAGCACTCGTTTTACAGGTGCATGCTCAGAACAGTCATTCATTTATCAGCCAATAACCATTTTATGGATGCATTTTAATAAACATCACAAACAAAACTCCACATCTAAATCAAGACCATATGGTTGATCTACTCTAAAATCGAAGCTAATGTACCATGAGCATGGTTCAGCATAAGAGTTCAGAGTTACTACCATTGCTGCTGGAATTCATGCAGGAAGATGGTCTTTACTTTAAAATGTTATCATGGTTGCTTCATAACAGGAAGGTCCAGGGTTGATAAGGTGTCCATGGGAGTTCTTCCACTTTCCTTCAATCATCTACATAGATTCTGTTTTCATATTATGATCAGCTGTATCAATTGCAGCACTGAGATCTAACAGAACAAGCACAGAAACAAGTCCATTATCTGAGGCCATGAGAATATCATAGTGACTTTCACCAGAGCTGTTTCAGTGCTATGATGAGCTCTAAAGCCAGACTGAAACTCTTCAAAAAGTTCATTTACTTTCTCAAGAATTTAAGATAGGAAAGGAAGATTGGATATAGGTCTATAATTGACCAAGTCATCTGGGTCAGGAGACGGTTTCTTAAGTAAAGGTTTAATTACAGCAACTTTGAAAGGCTTTGGTACATATCCCTGTAACAGAGATAGATTAATAACATCTAAAGGAGGAGATCAAAGGGAATACCTCCTTAAATTACCTGGTTGGAACTGGATCTAACATACAAGTTGAAGGCTTAGACCAGGGGTTGTCCACCCAAACTGCTCTAAGAGCCGTATTGGACCGCAAAACAAAAAATAAATCTTTCTAGAGCCGCAAAAATGTAAAAGTCTTCTATAGGCCTCATATGGCAACACAGGCTCTAAGTGTATTAGCCCACGATAAAGAAGGACTACGTGGGCTTACGTATATAATAAACATTCATGATTAAATGTCTATCCTGGAGCAAATTTTACATAATCTGACTACTCTGCTGTATGGTATTTGGTGCTTTAAGAGTATATTCCTTTTCAATATTAATGTATTAGCTTTGGTTGAATTTATGCAATTATAGAAACAAAAAAAAGAAATACATTTTTTTAATGTTTTTATTTTGAGGATATGGGTAAAAAAAAATGGAACAAAGTTTCCATCCCTGCATCAGAGTGCTACCTGTTGGATCTGTGAACAGTTTTCTATGCTAGTTTTCTAACCAAACTAGCAGCAGCAGTGGAATTTGGAGATGCAATCCACTTCTTAAATCTTTCTTTGCTCTCCTCTCATTTATTCAGAAGTTCTGCAATCACGCTTTTTTACCAACTTGGTAATCGCTGCATATTTAGCATGCCTTCCCTAATTAGCATGCCTACCCTGGAAAGACAATTCCAGGGAACTCTCTTAATTATTTGACAAACCTTTCATTCCAAAGCAAACGTGCAGACAATCCTTCCACATTGGTAATAAAAGCAGATTATTCGTTCCATTCTTTTTTGAATCCTCTGTTCTCATCAGCTATTTTCCTCTTTTCCCCTTTGGGATCTGTGGCCTGTGACACACCCACCGCTTTGTTAACAACAGCCACCTGCCTGGCACCACGCATCGCTGCCAGGCAGGTGTTTGCTTTTCCTAAGTTGTTTGCTTTTCCATTTGGGTATGCAAAATAGGCGAGAATTTCCCAAAAAAGGA
>NW_015151113.1:179574-182709 GCF_000732505.1 Cyprinodon variegatus
AAGCTACTATTCATGCGCTACATCAGTGTTTGCTGTGTGGTCGGCATCATCGCCGGCTTCTGCATCGGTCCAGGCAAGTTCTCCACCCTCCATTAGTCCATTCATCCAACCAGAGGCCAACACTCCCCCTGATTTAGGGTAGTGTTGGCCTAGTGGTTAGAGCTATGTGCTTGTGCTCTGAGAAGGTTGCAAGTACCTGGTTCGATCCCCACAGCCTCTACTCTGGGTCCCTGAGCAAGACCCTTAACCTCACACTGCTCCCCAGGTGCCGCACAATGGTAGCCCACTGCTCCCCAAGGGGATTGGTTAAAGGAAAAGTCTGTTCAGCAAGGAATAATCAATGGATCATTATCTATACCTAAAACAAATAAATTTTCAGTGATTTAATGAATTTACTCTTAATTAGTGAAAAAATAAAAACAACAATTTTCGTCGCGATCACTGAAGAGCTGGTTATCCTCCCTCAGCAGAGTGTCGCAGTGAGCTTGTCGCAGATATTTTAGATTTATGCCCAATATTAAAGCGTGGTCTGCGCTATGTTATTCCACGCCACAACGCAAGAGGGACAATCAGGAACTAGCTGTGGGTCTAGATACGGCCGAGGCGGTGAGGAAGTGGGGGCAAGTTTGTGCGACAATGGAGGGACATGAGGGCGAAAAAGAGCGGGGATCCAGTTGGAAAAAGGCTCCCAGCATTCTCATGCACCTCGCTCTTCTAGCTGGTCCATCTTCACATGTCGTTTTCCTCAATGGCGTTCATACAAACAAAACAAGCCGGTAAGATACCAAACAGGAAATACGCATTGTGTAGAGAGGCTGTAGATTTGACCAATCAGAGGCCTCCTGTCCAGAATGTCAGTGGAACGGGGGGGCACATTTGCGTTCACTGCAACACACATGCAGACGATCTAGTTTCTGAGTATAAACCAGCCTTGAGTCTGGGAGCGGCCATTTTTGCCCATATATAATAGCACCTCACTCCTGCCATCTTCCAGCAGTGACGTCACGGTGTGGTAAACCTAGCAACATAAATGTAGTGGTAAATTCCTCCAATGTGAGATCAATAAAGCTCAATTATTATAATGATTAATTATTACATCTCAGGTTCATCAAAGCGGACACTTCCTCTAGTATTCCACATGTCCCACAGAGCTTCACGGTTGGACATGGCTTGGTCCAAGTCTTAACCTCAAGTGACCATCCAGTGGTGCCCTCATGGTTCAAGTCCCTTTAAACAATAATGTGAAGATGATCTGAGGACTTCTGTGGGGTTAAAAGTATTTTATGGTGCTCTACTGCCCCCAAGTGGGTAAAAGCAGGTGTGATTAAGAGTTTGAATTTAAACTGGCCTTCAGATTAATGGATGTTAAAGAATTTCTGAGATTATTTCCAATTGATTAAAGTGCTGCAAGCAAAGTCTGCCTTTAACTGCAAAACCCAGTTTTTGACAAAACAACACAGCTTTATATGAAACTGTCAAGATTTTAACAAAACAATCCATGTTTTAAAAAAAAAAGATTTATGCGTGAAAGAATTAAATTTCATAGAAAAAAATTGAGTTTTTAATGAAACGACCAAATGTTTCGTCAGGAAATCAAGTTTTTAATAAAACAATCCAGTCTTATCTGAGTATCTGAGTAAATATACAGATATTTTTTAAACAAGCTGTTTACAAAACAATTAGGTTTTATATGTCTGAATCAAGTTTGTAAGGAGAAAGCTCACTTTTAATAAAAAGAATCCAGTTTCCAGTTTTATATGAACAATGCAGATGAAATAATTCAGTGTTTAAGGACACAATTCAGTTATATGTGAATTAATCCAGTTTAAAAAAATCCAGGTTTTATTGAAACAATTTTGTTTTAAATGACAAAATCCAGTTTATAATTTAAATATCCAACTGTTATTAAAAGAATTCCGTTTTTAATGATGTAATCAAGTTTTTAATTAAATAATCTAGATTTATATAAAATAATCTGGTTTAAGAGGACAAAATCCAGTTTTATATGAAACATTCCAGTTCTTACTAGAATTCGATGGAAAACAAGTCCAGTTTCTATTGATACTGTCCAGCTTGATACGAAAAAATCCTGTTAAAGATGAAAACCCTTCGTCCGTTCCAGTTTGCATGTTTTTAAAACGTAAACAAGGCTTTGTTGGGCTACTGTGTAAAACCTCGAACTCAACGCTATTTCTGATCTTTTGAATTAAAAAAGCTTCCTGGATGGGAAGCGAAACGTCTTCGAACTTGGAAACAAAACCCAGTGGAATGTTTTTAATTCTCTTTCTTTTGGAATAAAATGAAACAACTGAGTCTTTAGACAAAATACAGTTTTTGATAAAAAAAAAAATCTTGTTTTTTTACAAACAACCAAGGGAAAAAAAAATCATTGCTTTTTAAACAATCTAGTTTTATATAAAACATTACACTTTTAAAGATTCTTTCTAGTTTTTTTGATACTCTTCAGTTTAACAAGGAGAAAGTCTCATTTTAAATGAAACAAACCAGCCAGCTGAAAAAAGTCAGTCTCATATTAAAAAAAATCTAGTTCCCAATTAAGCAGTCCAGCATTTGATGAAACAATCTAACTTTAAATTGAAATACCAAATTCTTGATTAAAACAATCCAGCTCTTAATAAAACAATTCAGTTTTTAATGAAACAATCAAGTTTATTTTTTTTAGTAAATTCTTTTCATAATAAAATGAAAGGATACCACTGTAATTAAACTGTCCAGTTTTTAAAGAAATCATTTTTATAAAACAATCCTGACACAATCCAGGTTTTTTTTTAATTAAAAAGATATTCTTTAAACAATCCAGTCTTAATTATATATATTATATAATTATTGGCCACCCCTACGCTTTTCTTCCCTCTAATACAGACAGTGGCAGCAATAATACTCTCAAGTGGAATATTGAAAAAAACTAATACATTTTTCATATATTAACAAT
Organism: Cyprinodon variegatus; assembly: GCF_000732505.1. NCBI lineage: Eukaryota > Metazoa > Chordata > Actinopteri > Cyprinodontiformes > Cyprinodontidae > Cyprinodon > Cyprinodon variegatus. The sequence continues at coordinate 182,528 of NW_015151113.1, forward strand.
TACTTAACAACAAAAACACTTTCGTTAATTATGCACATCAATATACTAACATTAAAGATTATAAGTGGAGAATTCATGATCTTTTAGAACTAGATTTTCTGTTTTATGGGGTAAAGAGAAAATTATGTGTCTCTGCAAGTCATCTAGGAGTCTTCAAAGAAATAATAGATAAAAGCTATTTT
>NW_015151113.1:185210-187283 GCF_000732505.1 Cyprinodon variegatus
ATTTGTAATATAGATGTAGGCTAATTTTGATCAGTATATGTTGACCCTGAACTGGTTTTGATTGGTTCTTGATATATTAAATGATTAACTATTGCCTTGTTTTTATTTTGCTCTGTGTGCTCCAAGTCCTGGTAGGTCTACAGGTGGCCCATCCTCTCTCCACGTTCAGATGATGACCTGAACAGAGTTTTGGTAGATGTGCAGAGCTTGGGGATTGTTCTAGAACATAACTACGATTTAAATAGGACCAGAGCTTCCTCCCTGAGTTGTCTGCTGGGTTCCTTGGTCTCCATGAAGCCGATGGTTCTTTAGAAAATCTCTGAGGCCAGGACCAGAACAGATGCAGTTGGTCTGAGATTAAATCAGACCCAGCTGTCCTTGGTTTTCTGATCAGTAGGTTCTACTGATGGGTCACTTTCAAATGGACACTTTTTCATGACCTTGGCGCTGATGACTGGTCTGATTACTTATTCCATTCACCTGTCTATCTCTACCCAATTATAATTAGCATTAATCAGATCCACCTGATTCAGCCTCTATTTAATCAGCTTTCAACCAGTCATCATTGCCAGATTATTCGAGCCTTTGGTGAGAGTTCTCTAGTGTTCCATAGTGTTTCTGATTGCCTGATCCTGACCTGTTCTGCCTCTGGACCTCTGGGCCTGACTGTTCCCGTTCCGATTTGTTTGCCTGACGTGTTTTCGGACTCCTGCTGGATTTCTGCCTGTCTGTGAACCGAACCTGGAAATGATTCCTGACTCCGTCCTGTATTTCCCCAATACCTCTTTGGACCTCTGATCTCCTGACTCTGACTCCCGAACACGTTTTCATATTTCACTAAGTTGATCTACCCTCTGTTGGTCAGTCTCATGAATCCTAAACTGAAATAAATTGTTGCTCTCTTCTCTTCTTCTCTCTTTCTCCCTGTGGTTATCCACCACATCCAATCCTCAGATGTCCGCTGGGGCTTATTGCTACCTGGTGTTTGCCACAGTTTGTTTCTCCGTGGCTGTCTACGTTTACATCGTCATCCCAGAGACCAAAAACAAGACTTTCATGGAGATAAGCAGGATGTTCACCAAGAAGGACTCCATCCTGGAGACTCAGGGTCTTCTCCATGTCGACCAGCTGAAGCTAAAGAAGATGAACGGTTACGGTGGTTTGGAACATGCGTCCATAGAGTTTGACAGCTCCTCCTCCGTACCTTAGCTAAGGTTTAAGAGCTGTGACTAAAAGACATCTGAAGACCACAATGTGCTCCATCCACACCTCATCTGGACTCAGTGGCTCCCTCCCTGGAAAAACACTCAGGTTTAACACATTGATTTGATATTCAACTCTGGGCTTGGGCCAATTCATTTTTAAACCATTTTTCTTAGTTTTGTGCTGTTTTGTTACGTGTACGTTAAGTGTACAATAATATAAATCAGTTCTCTAACTCTCTGGTTGTGTTTGCAGTTATCTTCCATCTCACTGTTGTAGACAGTTAGCTAGCCTGTGATAGCTTTCTATTTGCAGTGACTTTTTGCTAACTGCTTGGATTAGCTTGCACTGCAGTCCTCCATAATGCTTTACATCAGCCTAAAACCACAAAGTCTAGGCTAATACACAAATGGGCTCAGCTTTGCTTTCTTTAACTACCCATTACCAGCTTTGAAGCATTCTCTGCCTTATGAAATAATTTTGTGTTTGTTGTAAACTGCTAATAGTCGTTAATGATAAATCATACGAAATCAGAAAGAGAAGCTGCTTGTCTATAATTCATGTTATTTCTTTTGTTTTCTTGTAATAACTGGATAACTGTGTGGTCCTCCATCTTTGGTCAGTTCTGAATGTAATTTACTGGCTAGGTTAGGGGTGTTTAAAACTGATTGAAGTCTGTGCAAAGATCTTTATTGACTGTTCAAATGAAACAAACTTAATTAAACCATATGCTGGTACTGTAGCAGCTGAGTCTGAGCTGATATTTGAGTTGAAACTTTTGAATATTGTGAGTTGTGACTGATTGTTATCAGACCTTTCATGTCGTGTGTTGTTGTAGACTGAGAAGGAACCAGATGACACCTTCATCTC
>NW_015151113.1:188838-197968 GCF_000732505.1 Cyprinodon variegatus
CACTATTGGTGGCTGACTAAATACTTTTTTGCCCCACTGTAACTGTGCTCGTGTTTTATTTACATATTCTACATTTCATACATTTATTGCTTTGATGGTCACAAACATCAGACCAGTACCACACCTTGGTCAATGTTGATTAAATCATTAACGGTCTAATGATACTGATCCAAAATGAAGATATCAATCAACATCATCACAAACAGACCCAGAAATACTTTAATGATCCAAATATCAGATTCTGACTCAATTTTGTACTGGTTGTAACAATATTGTAAAGGTAATAAACTCAACAGTGGGATTGCTATATTAACCCTGGTGAATGATGATGCCAACATCCTTAGATGAATCTGACAAAGCAAAACTGTTTTTTATTTCTTCCTCTGCGACAACATAAACCTCCTCAAAATAGCATTAAGCCAACTGGTATTAACAAACATTAATATTTTCGTGGCACTGAAATTTCAAAATCGTTCAGGTTAGCGTTTTCTATATAAATGAGCTTTATCAATAGTGCCATTCTTATCAAGCTTGTCAGGGTCTTCATTCCAGTAGATGCATAATGCTTTTATTGTGCATTCCTGCATCACTTTGATGCATGGATCTCGGGTAGACAAAAAACAGATCTATAATATTTTTTAATGAGGGGGTGATATTTGAAATTGAGTATCATCTCCAAAGCACAGACCCTAACTCCAACATTTTGGCAAAAAGATACTCATAGAGTTACCATGTTCACACACCTCGTTCGTCTCATCGTGACGAAAAGAACAAGCTCTCAATGGCTCCTGTGTGCCTTTGGACTTCTGAGCTGACACAGGTTGAAAGTGTTTAACAAAGCGAAATCAGCTGTACTAGCTCTAAAAATACTCAAAGGTATAGCACTCAAATCCTAAATTTTGGAAAAAAGGTGATTGTAGAGATCTGCCCTTCATAGTCCTCATTCAGTATGTCGTAACGAGAAGGAAGATTCCTCTATGGTGTCTGTGTGTCGTTTAACCTCAGTATGGCAGCAGGGTGAAAATCTGACATTATGGAATCAGAAAGCATAAAAGCAGAAGTATGAAAATCTATCCCTTATCTTCCACTGTCTGTACACCTGAGAAAAGTGTTTAGAAAAAGTGGAAGATAAGATCCAGATGTCTATACCTTTACTTTAGACATTCATAAGTATTGGTATCTGCCTCTAATCTTCCACTTTCTATACACAAAACCTACTTTGGATTGTTAACACCATCAAGTATTTGATTGGCCTCATAACTGACACTTTTCTTTATACAGGTTAATAGGTGTACAAAAATTGGTAGATAATGGGCAGATGACTATACCTTTGCATGATACATCATAATGACCAGAAAATGACAAACCTAGAATTCAACCAGAACAACAAGGGCTTTTTAACAATTTATTGGAATGTGAAACTGTCAGAGCCGGAATTCAGGCAAGACAGACAGTGATATATTAAAAAAATTGTTTATTGATAAAGCGTGCGACTGCTTGTCTGCTGCAGTGGGCTCAATAGAGGCTGAGGTCAGTGAAACTCAAACGATAAATAATAATGAGTATGAAAGCCACTAACCCGGCAAAGTTCAGCCTGTGCCCAGAAGAAGGAGTGTTGTCCGGAAGCGTGGAACTCCTTTGCTTTTCACTGAGCTGGCAGCAGAGATCCAGGAGAGAAGAGGAGCAGTATCCTTCACCAACCAGAGCACGCATGGGAACCGAAAGATCTACAAGGGTAATTCAAGTCGTGGTCAGAAGACAGATCCAAAGACGACACCAGGCTTAATCCAGGTAAAAGTTCAGAACAAACGGAACAGGCAAAAAGAGAAAATAGTGGCGGTCAACCCGGCAGAACCAAACAAAGAGAATGCAGGAGTTAGTCTCACTAGAAAGCTTGAATAATCTGCCACCAAAGGCTGGGGTCCAGAGGCTTAAATAGCAGCAGGGACAGCTGGATGAGACAAGCTAATGAGCAATTGGCAGAGCAAAGCAGAGGAGAGCAAAAAGGCAAAAGACCCAGCCTAGAGGTGCCATGAACCTTACAGAAACTACGGTAGTTTGGGAGGGATTCACCAGAGTCAGCAACTGGAACCTCTGGGGCGGGATTGAACAATTGAGTGAGGAGACAGAAACAGAGGGAGACTCTCATTTTAAATTCTGGCTCACTAACCTTCTTGGTGTTTGAGAACAAACTTTGAGAGTTTCTGAAGAAGGAATGCATAGGGTCAGTTCCATGAGACCAGAGACAGGCAGAATGATCAAGGAGAGAAAATATAGTTCCAGCTCTGAGAACAGGTCCAGAGTCAGAGCCACGTTATCCAAGATCATGAGACAATCCAGGGGAGATCTTAGAATGAGGTCAGGGCACAGAAAACAGGTCAGAGATCCAAAAAAGTACACTATGAAAGGTCCAGTTCATGCAGGCACAGAGAATCAGGATGCAGAATCAGGCAGTCAGATAACTGGAATGCTGGACTAAACTCACCGGTGGCACGTAATGAACAGGCACTAGTGACTAGCTGGTTAGATAGTCAGGTAAGCAGGTGAATCTGATGGAGGCTAATTGGAATTGAGTTGGAGCTGACAGGTGTGTTGAATACTGAATCAGACCATCCTTATATACATTCAAAAGTGCAGGCATATGCCCCTCAGCCTCCAGTTTCTGCATATGAATCTCATTTTGGGTTGTTAACACTATCAAGTATTTCAATGGCCCCATATATTCTACTTTTTGTGCACTCATTTCTTCACGTGCTGGTGAAGATTCCCAGTCATCCAGGTCATAGTCATTCCAAAAAAGTTAAAAGTTATTGTTGGTCAACTCTATAAAGCCTCGAACTCAAAGCTATTTCTGACATTTTGAATTGAAAAAGCTTCTTGAATGGGAAGCGAAACGTCTTCAAACTTGGAAGCATTTCTTCACGTGTACAAAAAGTGGTAAATATGAGGCAGCTGACCATACCTTTACATTGTTTTATCTAAAGAATAGTCATCTGCCCTTTTTTGTACACGTGAGGGAAGGGGTGTACAAAAAGTGGTCGACAGGGTCTCTGTTCTTGTGATGACATTTAGTTTAGTCGAAATGGAAAATGCTTTATTAAAGGATTGTTGAAATCCAAGATTTCTGCCTGGATCTTACATAAACCAATAATGCTTCTGCAGTCTGGGATGTTTGACATGAAATGGACAGAAATCAACTCTAGAGCACACTAGGCTAAGTTTGGCTAGGATCATTATAATGGAGAGACCGAATGTTCCCTCAAAAGTGTATTTATACATCTAATGCACATTTGAGATTTGTCCAATCCAGTGGGATTTATCCCAATCCTTTTTGAGGTGATTAACTTTTGATGATTTTGTTGATGGGGTTGCTAGTTCTTTCCTTATTGCCTTAGACAACGTGGCCCCTTTCAAAAAACAAATTCAAAAATAGAAAGCTGGCTCGCTGGTTTAATGCAGTGCTGAGCACTCTGAAGGAAAATGCTAGAGAAAATGGTGCTCTACATGCCTAAAGAAATCCGGAAAAAAATTGTTTACCGCTGTATAAGAGGACCCTTCATAGAGCAAGAGCAGCATATTTTTCCTCATTAATAGAGGAGAATAAGAATAATCCTAGATATCTTTTTAATACAGTTGCAAACTCACCCAGAGCCAAAGCTCTGTTGAACCGTCCATCCCAATTAATGATTTTATGGGATTATTTATAAATAAAATAAATTGTATTAAAAATTAAATCATTAGCACTCCTCTAACTACGATTGGTTTATCTCTCAAAGGTGAGATAGCGTCTGAGGTAGCTATAGAATCTGAATCAGGTTTAGACTGCTTTGCTCCAGTTGAACCTTCAGAGTTAGCAAAACTATTGTCTTCATCTCAGCCTTCAACTGAAATTATGGTGGCAGACTTAAAGCATACTGGCACTATGGATTAGTCTAACGAGGTGTTAAACATGTCTGTGACGACAAAAGCCATCTGACCTGCACACTCCTTGAAAACCCGGCCAGGTATGTTACTCTTATAATTACATAATATAATTACAGTTATAATCATTAAAATTATAATCATTCATTGATGTTACCTCTGATTTGAATCTATCTATTAGCTATTAATTAGTTATAAGTTCTTGTTATTTAATATATTCATAATCTTTTGGTAAACTTGCACAACACTCCCAAACCCATTGGGGTATTAAAGGGATATCTGAGATCACCTCTGCAGTATGCACAAACTCTCCAAAGCACAGCTAACTCCAACATTTTGGTACAAAGATGGTCATAGAGCTAGCATGTTAGGTACACTCATTTCATTTCATTGTAATGAAAAACAAGCCCTTAATTGCTGCTGTGTGACCTTTGACCTTCGGACTGCAACAGCTTGAATGTGTCTGATGGTGGAAATCAGACACATGATAGGGAGCATGTGGGCATGTATAACTCCCACACTTTGGTGTATTGAAGTTAAATTGGAGACTGAGCATGAGCTGCCCTTCATAGTTCTCGTTTGGCCAGCCCCCAATGACTCCTGTGGGACCTATACTTTTGAATATACAATGTTAAGGTATAGGCATCTTCTTCTTATCTTCCACACTTTGTAAACTCTTTGGTGTACATAAAGTGTTTATAAAGGGCAGATGTCAAGGCTCACAACAGAAGACCCAGTATTCAAGGCAAGACAGACATTGGGATTACTCAAAAAGCGTTTATTAAAACAACGGCTCTTCTGATCTGCAGTAGCAGCAGCTAGGGCGTATAAGGCAGCAACCTCTACAGGAGAGAAACACAAGATGGAAAATAATAGGAGAAGATCTGCAGGGCTTAATTTGATTACTTCCAGCAGCTTTGATGGTGTGTTTACACCGAACACTTTTTTGATGTCAAAGCATCTGATTTACATGCGAGATGGCATTGGGAGGTCCAGCAGCGCGTCCAAACATCCAGAGCGGCACACCCAAGTGTTCTGGCATCCGAGCCTTCTTCCATTGATGTGCCTGAGTATCTAATCATTCGACGCTGGAGTTCTTTGAATCAATCTGACTGGATTACCTGGTGAACTGTAAAGGGCCTTGAGATGACATGTGTAGTAGGGATGGAAATCAAAAACCGGTACCTGTTCAGAACCGGTTCTGTGTGTTCCAATTCCATGGCACCGTTTGGCAGCTTGCTTAACGGTTCCAGGCAGCACCAGAGCCTAGTGCTGGGCAGCACGACTTACATCACGTTTTTTCCCGCAAGTCACATTTTTAACGCAACACAGCATTCAGTTAGCAAGTACGACGTGACCAGGTGTAAGTCTAGAAAAGCAAAACAAAAAAAAATAGTAAACCGATAGAAAAGTTTGGATGTAAAGAGGCAATAACATCCGTGGGAGGAAATACATCCAACGAATGCGTCTTTTTGATGCTTCTGGACAGAAGCTAAAGTTACGACAAGCATGGAAGGCAACTCTGGTGGTAAGTAGCTAGTTTTATATCACTGGCTGTGCTTCATGTGGCTCCCTCACTCCTCCACAAGCTCATATTAGCAAGCAATTATAATTGTGTAATTAATCCCTTATTAGATCTATCTACCATCGCATTATTACGAAATCCAAAGCAGTGAAAGTCATAAAAAGCTTTTTGCAGTCCTGTGCTATGATTCACCCATAGAGATTTTTTTAATCCCTCAAAGAAACAATACTCCCAGGAGGGTTTCATTTTATTTAGCACATTTTCTACTCATTTTAAAAATGTGAGCTGATTTTGGATCATTTGTCCTTGGGCATATTGGCCTCTCTCCTCTCTGGGTCCTTTCTGAAGCCGCTGTAGGTACAACATCTGCCATCTTAATAAAAATAATGAGATCTTAATAAAAATAATGAAAATAAGCTGAAACTATTTTTGTGTCACCGTGTTAAATGGCAGAGCTCAGTCTTAGAACACTGTACTTTCCTTCAATTGCTTTCTACTTTTGGATACTTTAGATTGCCAATGAAATGTAAAATAAAAGCAAATATAGGTAATGATAATTTGTCCGAGTGGAGTTGCCATATGTTGACATCATAAGAAGGGGCAGGGCCCTGAGCAGATCTGGTACCTACACCGCCATTAATGGGGTAGAAAAGCTCTGGCATGCAGCTGAAGAAAGTGACACCTGTTTGTTACCAGCTCTAAGTGTTTTATGAGCCTGAGTGTTACAACTGGGCCGGCCTGATCTTTAGCTTCTAGCACTGTGCTGCTAAACAGACACACACAGAAAACACAGACAATATACCAGTCAGTACTCTGAGACCCGTTGAGATTCAAAGACAGAATATCCCAACGGGAATATGATCAGGCAACATAAACTCACTGTTAGCAGACAGGTTTCTATGAGTGTAGCCTGGAGCTTTCTGTACAGATGAACTTCAGATCCTGCAGGGTTGCCTGTTTAAACCATTATCAGCAAAGTTTAGCCAAAAAAATATATATGTTGTGAAGCTTTTTTTGTGCATGTACATCTCTATTCATTTTTTCCGTATCATCACTATTATCTGATGCTGCCATTACTGTTTGGTTTGGTTCAGTTTTTAATTGACACTAAATTTAAATACAGAACGAAAAGAATACAAGACAAATCACAGAACAGTGAGACAGTTTATATCAACCATGCCTAATGAAAGTACTATATAATTAAAGATTATACCTTGAACTTTCTTATCACACTGCAAAAACTATCTAGAAAAAATTTAAAATTGTCCTAAATTAAGTGTATTTACCTTTAATTTGAGTAGGTAAATGAGATAGTTTGCCAATGCAATTAATATTTTTACTCTTAAAATAAGATAATTAGATAAAATGCACTTGAAACAAGACGATGCAATTTTTTTCTCGTATTTTAAGAGTAAATTGTCTTATGTCTCTTTTACCTCCGCAATCCAAGAACAAATGCACTTATTTTAAGAAAAGAATTATGCAAAAAGGGTACATTATCAAAAAGAATATACTCTCAGAAGATCTAGTGTGCTACTAAATAAAAATATTAATTTGACTGAAAAAATAAAGTACATACATTTTATAAATGTTGAAGAGTACAAAAAGTATTAATATTTAATTCTGCTTCCCACGCTGACATCAACACCAAGTAATTCTGCACCAACAGGCATCATAGGCTAAAGATTCTCTGCCTAACATTTCTCAGATTTAGCCAGACCGAAAATCAAAAAAGGAGCGAAACGGGGGTGAACATGGTTCAATCCAATCCTTGGAGCATCTGTGCTGCTTTTAGGAATGTCAGCAATTAAAGCTACCGTTGTGCTTTGTTTGTCCTTCCAGTTCCTCCAGGTGGGGTCCTGAGACCACAGCTACACCGGATAATTCCAGGGGTTCCACCTGTGGCTCTCCACAGGTGTTTCTGGTTCCTAAGCAAACCGTAGAGCCTCTGCAGTTCCTCCCATTCTCCACGCTGAGTTCCTTGGAGCTCAAGGAGAACATGTTCAACAGTATTATTATTTCTTAATTCATAGAAGTACAATATGTGGAATTGAAAGCTTAATTCATCTATCCATTCATTTTCCGTCACGCTCATCGAGCTTAGGTACGAGGCGGGGTCCACCCTGGACAGGTCGTCAGTCCATCGCAGGGCAACACAGAGACAAACAACCATTCACACACACACCTAAGGAGAATGAGAAGCCAATTAACCTAACAGTCATGTTTTTGGTCTCTGGGAGAAAGCCGGAGTACCCAGAGAGAACCCACGCATGCTCAGGAAGAACATGCAAACTCCATGCAGAAAGACACAGGGCTTTTGTTCTGTCAGATGAGCATACTCGGTCAGACCAGCATACCCATAGGCAATACCCGTTTATCCCTTTATTTTATCAATTCAGTTTATCCCTTTAATTTTGTATGAAAAATACACTTTAAACTACGTCAACGGGCGTGTATCCCTTTAGTCATGTACAAAAACATTATTTAATCACTTACTTTTTGGTGTTTTTTGAAGCGTATGATGACCTGACCTTAAAGTTGTAGGGAAATCATATTTAAATATCAAATCATTCCGGCTTAAACATGTATATAAATGTACTCTTTATCAGACAATCCAGATATTGTCCGAAAATTAAAGTCTGTGTGGTTTTTTTGTTATCTTATGCAGGCCAGTTAGTTATACGTCAGCCTGAACACCCAAATTCAGCCAATCATATATCAACGTTCATCTGTCAATTTTTTTTAAGTCATAGTATCTTGATTCATACATTGTAGCTAATATACGCAATGGTTGAAATGGCTTTTGATGTACAGAGGTGACTGAGATTATCTCAGATGGAAAAAGTGGAGGTTGAGATCCTTTGGAGATTTCAAATGGACAGACAAGTGGCAGCAAAAACGTGGGAGTTGCGGGCATATTCTACCCACGGTAAAACACTTCTCCATTCCTATAGGTAGGTGGAGATCAGACATCTGAGGGTTGACCCGAGTTCATGATCTTATCTTTGGGTGATCCTACTGGATCCAGACCTCCTCCCTCTCTATAATAGAGACCACCATACCTATCAGAACATTGGCAAGGCTGAAGTACCAATGTAAGCAGGGAATACTCTTTTAATGTGGTGCTTTAACTGAATCTGGACTTAGAGATCTCTTGTCTGCTTTGTTGGCATATATGCACCAAACAGACCATGGATTAACATCTGGACTCCATGGATATATAGACACATCTGGTGAAATATCAGTCAGAACATGGCAATACTGATGGGTGGGCAGTATAAGAGTACATTTATCTGTACTTCACCGTATTTCCCGCTTTACCAAGTGGTTTAAAACAACTAAGAAAGGAAAAGCAAGCAGAAAGCAGAACAAAGTGACAAACACACAAAGTTCAGGTCTGAATAAAGATCCAGGGTTGAGCGAGCATTTTTGGGTTTCTCTTTTCCTAAATGTTCTTTTGCTTCATTCTGAGCATGATGGTGCGCTGATGGTTACAGCTGAAGTGTGCTGCATTGGTCCAGTCCAGGGGTCCGTTCCAATGTTCATATGAAAGAACTGGAGAAAATTACAACAATTATGTAAAGTTCATAAGAAATGAAAATAATAACAGTTACCCATAAACTAAATTCAATTCAGTTTATTTCTATTGTGCCAATTCACAACACGTCATCTCAAGGCACTTTA
>NW_015151113.1:198642-201522 GCF_000732505.1 Cyprinodon variegatus
CCTGAGCCACTCTAACTATAAGCTTTATCAAAAAGGAAAGTTTTAAGGCTGGCCTTAAAAGTAGACAGAGTGTCTAAACAAACTAATATAAAAATGCAGCATGGTAAATCAGTCCTTGTATGTCAGTCAATATTTCAATACCAACTAAACTAGGAATTAATAAATCCCACAACCATCACTGTATCAAAATACAACCTTATATTACATCACTGTTTTAATTATGCATTTACATGTACACTGCAACTCATAAATATAAAATAGTCAATACAGTCCCAATTATTTCTGATTGACTGATGTTGACACTGTTTACAAATAAACATATCTACATAGACAAGCAGGCAGGCAGATAGATATAGGTATATAGAAGCCATTCTTTAACATACAACCACTATATTTGTCTATGTGTGGATTAAACAATAGTTCTGTAATTATATGCAAGCGGCTGGGTGTTGTAACCTTTGTAGTTTCTTTAATATCTCTGTGGTTGCAGTGGACCAGATTCCAGGGGAACAGTCAATGTCTGACAGGATCAGGGACTGAGTCACTTGTCTCATTGCTTGTGGTGTTAAATGGCTAAAAGTCCTCTTAATAGTATCAATCAATCTGTACTTTGCAGAATATGCCACTAGAGGTCACTTGTCATGCACTGAATCCTCTCCTTAGTCTGCAAGCTGAAGAGCAGCCTCCCTGGCTGAGATCCCTTTATTGCTGCATGTTTTCACAAAGCATCACACCTTCCCTCCTGAATAAATTCTGCTCTATGGAAGACGTAGCACCGATGTGTTATTAGCTGCTCTGTTTACGATTTTCAAAACAAGAATGCAGCAAACCACCAATACACAGCTCAATACACACGGTGGCCCTCAGTGTCTGTGCCTTTCTTTAGTGCAGAGGGAGTTCACCATGAAACCTATTTGAAGTCATTGTGCCCTTCAGCAGCTCTTTGTATACTAGGCCATCATCTCAACTCTTCGCAACTACCTGTAATGGTGGATCTCCCATCAAGACTCAAAAGGGAGAGGCCAGAGTCTGCCCCTATGAATAACAATACAACAGTTTCTCAGTTGTGGCCCCTGTTTGGTCCCTGGGGTCCCACACTGGGTCTATTGGCCCTTTATGGTATGAATACACAAAAACAACAATGGTAGTTTCTCCAGGTTCTGCTAATGGTTGGCTGAGCTGCAGCTTGAGTCAGGATGTTAAGGTATTGAGGTGAAGGACTGTATGACTGGTAACAGGTTTATTGCTCTTCGTGGTTTTGAAGCCTCTGAGGTTACTGGGAGGTTAAAACGGAAACTGCTGTAAGGAATACTTTTATGTTGAATTTAAGACTGGACCCCAAAGGGAAAGAAGCTCCAGTAGTTGTCATCATCACAGCAAATAAGGTTTAATGGCCCTCGCCACTAGATCTAAGAGATCTTTTCTGATGAACAAATCATTTACACCCACATTTTTCTAACTCTTATGAAGCGAGATTTTACCTTCTGTATCCGCCCAACTTTAGTTTGGACTTTAGTCTCCTTCTCATTTCTCTGTGGGGGTTTTTTAGCTGTAGGTCAGACATTTGAGAGGATTTAGGGAGCAGGGAAGAAGTTTGGTAGAGACAAACATCTGTCTTACACACCACCAAAATCATGCTTGGATAAAAAAAAAAAAAAAAAAGTGATATACATCTTCTCCAGTAATGACTTAGTTTGTAAAGTGAAGAAATGTGTTTTGTTTGGAGCTGATTGGGAAACCAAAACCACTAAGTACAGCAGATGTAGCTGTAAGCTGAGGCTGAAGTAGCAGGACTTCAGGGCGGGACGACAACTCACACCATCTAACAGTCTCATCTTCCATTCACTGTAAATACTGGAATCTACCCATCAAATAGAAATGATACACAAATGTAAGAAGCACAGCTGTGAGGACAAACAGCTTGGCTTGGCCGATGATCTGTGGTGACACAAGTGTTTTCAGCTTAGATTGGTGAACTAACATAGAGGTCAGTGCACAGTGACCATCTGTAACCTGTGATTTCACTGGCGGCCACGTTCTGGAACTGGAACGGGTTCAGCTGTAAGGCTGAGGTAGAACAAGGTCAAACCAAACTCCAACATCCTATCAGAGACTGCTGTGTTGATTAAAGGCTGATTCAAACTCAGAAACCAGGTTGTCTGCATGTGTGTCGCAGTAAATGCAAATGTGCCCCCGCCACAGACACTCTGCTGCACCTCTCCAAAACTTTAGGTGTCCGCAGACAGTGCCGCAGACAGGAGGCCTCTGATTGGTCAAATCTACATCCGCTCTACACTATGCATATTTCCTGTTTGCGGCTTACCGGCTTGTTTTGTTTGTATGACCGCCATTGTGGAAAACGACTCGTGAAGTTGGATTATCTAGAAGAGCGAGGTCCACGAGAATGCTGGGACCCTTTTTCCACCTGGATCCCCGCTCTTTTTCGCCCTCATGTCCCTCCGTTGTCACACAAACTTGCCCCCACTTCCTCACCACCTCAACCGTATCTAGACCCACAGCTAGTTCCTGATTGTCCCTCTTGCGTTGAGGCGTGGAATAACATAGTGGAGACCACGCTTCAATATTGAGCAGAAATAAAAAATATCTTTGAAAAGCTCACTGCGACACACTGCTGTGATAGTATAACCAGCCCTTAAGGAGTTCCCATGAGACTCTCTCTGTAAGAGCAGAGATATCACCTAGCCAGGCCTCACAGTAAGGGATGATGCCTACAGGGCTGTTCACCTGCAAAGCTATTAAACTACAATCCTGCTGACATACAAAGCTGCTAAACTTTGAAGAGTATTGGCCTAGTGGTGCGCTTGTGCTCTGAGAAGGTTGCAAGTACCCGGCTCAATCCCCACAGCCGGTGTTGTCAGC
>NW_015151113.1:202067-202694 GCF_000732505.1 Cyprinodon variegatus
TCCCTGAGCAAGACCCATAACCCCACACTGCTCTGCGGGAGCCACACAATGGCAGCCCACTGCTTCCCAAGGGGATGGGTTAAATGCAGAAAGTTAATTTCTCCATTGTCAGATCAATAGAGTTCAATTTCTATTTTTCTATAGAGCTGCTGACATACAAAGCTGCTAACCTTTATCGCTCAAACCTAAAACGTTCATGATCTACAGGAATGTTATTCTACAAAGCTACTAAACTATAGAGCTGCTAACCATTAAGCTTGATTGTCCCACCCTGCCTGGCTCCGGGGGGGACGTGTTTATTACAGGCTGACAAGCTGACAGAACCACATTACATGAGGAATTAGAAAACCGTTTACAGCTGTTTACAACTATTTCAGCCTCTTCTTGCCGTTCGCTAGCAACAATTTTCCACAGTTTGTTGTTAGTGGTATTAACGGGTTAAATCACTGGATCTCTAAATGTTTACATTAGAGAACCCTCACCAGAAGGAGCTGCTAATTGCTTTCCATCCTTCGTGGATCTGTCTGTGTAGTTTCAAATGTTCCTAGGTGAGGCGTGGAAGCCCAAAAGGACTTAATTTGGCAACACAGACCTGGAAAGTTGTTTCTGAAAGGTGTAATGAGATTG
>NW_015151113.1:204520-206395 GCF_000732505.1 Cyprinodon variegatus
TCCATCCATCATTACTCCATCCATCATCCATCCACCGTTCAATCATCCATCCATCCATCCATCCATCCATCCATCCATCCATCCATCCATCCATCATCCATCCATCAATCAATAATCCATCCATCCATCCATCCATGGTCCAGAAAGGCTTACCTTGTGAGGTTAGAGTCGATTATGGACATCAGACAAGAAGCCCGTCCTGCAGGCCAAGCATAGTTAACTCTTAATACAATTTTCTGGGCTAAAAAAATTATTGAAATGGATCAAGTATGTATCAAGTTGATGCTTCAACTTTTACCAACTTTTACTGCAATATCTACACTTCTACTTAAGTAACAAATGTGTGTACTTTTGACACTACTGAAACAGGTCTGAAACATCAGAAAAACTTTTCAGGTTCACACCTTAAAATGATAATTTATGAAAAAGATCCCATTCTACTTAAATCCATTTATGATAGACTATAGAGCACCCGTGTCCCTTCTAAGCTCATTGATGGAATATGTGTCCTAATAAAGGTGTGATTTGTTCACAACTTGATTCACTCTTAGTTACAGAACAAAACGGACTGGGGGTTCCTTTCACTTCCTACCAGTCAAATCCACTCTAACGTCAACCTTCTGTACCAGCCTGCTGCTCTGAGAACTTGAAATGGATGGATGAAAAAAAAAATGTTTATCTGATTTCTCTTCGGGTCAACCAAACAAAGGTTAAACTGATTTCTTTGGATCTATCTTTCATCGAAAAACGGAATCCTTCCTTTCCTTCTATAGACTATCTTCTTTTTTCCTGATCCAGCACACTGTGTTTAAACTAGTGTTTTCCCCTTAGAGAAGCAAAGACATCTCATAACAATTTGTCTAAATCACAGTATAACGCCACCGTAACGAGCAGTCCACCACAGTTATGATGATTGCAGCATCAGGAGAGGCTCGCTGGTCACAAAATAGCTGCAGTGGCTGGAACAGGCAGGTAGGAAGAAGACAGAGTGTAGGAAGGCAGAAAGGGGTGGGAAGAGGATACTGCAGGAATTTATCTAAAGAAGAAATAGAAAAGGGATATTTTTCACCACTATTTATATGCTGTTTGTTATTATATTAAAACATTTTTGTGGTGGTAAATATTAATTTTAAATAATCATTAACAAAATCTTAGGGATTTCTGAGGTGAATAATTTTGCTTGCCAATTTTTCATAAATTAAATGTATGTCATACTTAATTCCTCTCCGTACATCAACATGTTTGCTCACGTGTTTCATTACAGCGGCCACAAAGTGCAAACAAGCTGCAAATTGATAAATGCACAGCAAATACAAAAAAAGTACTGCAAAGAGATTAGGTGTTTAAGAGAAATTTAAAGACCTTTGTTTATTCTGAATCGTTCATTCTGCAATTGTTCCTACATCCTACTCCCAGTTCCTGTTCTTTCTCCTTTCAGACGGTCAGCAGTAGAACTCTGTCCAGGTTTCTGTGCTGAATCCAGACAGCATATAGTCTTACTGCCATCATTACACATCGGAAATACTCATTGGTGACGATGGTCAGTTTTGGACTACAGCCTTTAGGAAAAGAACTATGAAAAACCAGAGTTCCCCAAATGTAATGTCCAAAGTTCTCAGTTATTAACCCAAATATATGACGGTATGAACATTAGGGTTAGGGAAGAAATTATGGATTATTATTTAACTCTGTGATGTAGCCTCTGCCTATTGTAGGTCGCATTATTCTCTCCTTGCAGTGGCTAGGGAGATCAGGAGGTACCTATGCTAACTGCATCGGTGCTAGGAAGCATCCTACTTCCTCTTCCTCCATCCCTCCTAACTGACAGCTCCATTCAAATATTCAAACATCCATCCATCTCTCCACGCCTCCAAC
>NW_015151113.1:206965-216228 GCF_000732505.1 Cyprinodon variegatus
ATTTATATACATGTATAAGCCAGAATGATTTGACATTTAAATATGACTTTGACTTAAATATGACTATGATTTTAAATGGGCTTTTTCTCTCCTTTGTGTTTGAATAAAAAAAAAAATTCTTCCAAGAATTATGGAGTCAAAAGAAAAAAAAAAAAAAACTTAGACGTATTTCTTCTTCAAAATATACGGTTAATTGGAAATGCTTAAAGGTCAGGAGTTAATTGAACAGGAAGAACGAGTAAAATGAAATGACAGAGAGCAAGAGGCGCAGATCAGAAGATACGAGGAAGAGGAGGAGGAGGTTGGAGCCATAAAAGTAAGGAAAAGGAAAAGCTACAGAGCCAAACAGTAGACAGTGGCTGTGCCTGAACAAAAACACATCACCACACATACTTCCCTCTAAACTGTTCTGTCAAACACACATCTCAGCTATTTTAAGTATGTTTGCTCTGCTCCAACAATCCTCTCTCTCATTCACACAAAACCAAGACGGATCTCATACTTATTTTACTGTAACTTTAGAGGCTACTGTGTGCAGCATTGTGCGCAGCATTGTGTGCAGCATTGTTTGCTCGGAGGCTGAATTTATATAATTATTTACATTTTCCTCATCAGTCATACATGACCTCAAAATGTTTACATAATGTGGTTGTATTCTGAAACTAGATAGCAAACTGATAGAGACAGCTGTTCGTTTGACTGAATATGTTCACTTATTCACTGCAGTTCATTTTTAATAGATGATTATATTGGCTTTAGTGACATTTTGTCATGCTAATAGTAGAACTTTCCAGTTTACAGTTAAAAGTACAAATACTTTGTTAGTAAGTACACTTTTTAGGTATCTATATTTTACTCCATTACTTATTTTTCTTCCTACTTCTGACTTTTATTCATTACATTTTAACACAAGTATCTTTACTTTTTATTCCTTACATTTTTAAAACAAACCTTACTCGTTACTCTTGGCTTTGGTTGCCAATGCGGATCATTGGCTCCATCCACATCTAGTGAAAACTATTGTCATTGGATGAGTCATATAATGCAAACATTCATTGGTTAGATAAAGGAAATCATCAGAAGCAGCAGGTGTTCTTCAAACTGCAAACGTGAATTGTCTATGCCATGCTACAATGTTGGATTCAGAAAAAGATGTGGAAATGTCTGAAAGGTCAGATACAGGCGAGAGCGTATCGGGAGATGGAGACCAACAAGACCTCCCTCATCCTTGGGCCTATCTCAAAGAATTTTTAGAAATAGTCGTAAAATTGAGCATTTAGTTCATATAGTGGAATGTGGCTGTTTCTTTAAAGGTTACTTTATCCTTTTATACTTTAAGTAGTTTTTGGAGCACATACTTTTTCAATTTTACTTGAGTAAAGAGGTCAAGTTGATGCTTCCACTTTTACCAACTTTTACTGCAATATCTACACTTCTACTGAAGTAACAAATGTGTGTACTTTTGACACTACTGAAACAGGTCAGAAGCATCAGAAAAACTTTTCAGGTTCACACCTTAAAATGATCATTTATGAAAAAGATCCCATTCTACTTAAATCCATTTATGATAGACTATAGAGCACCCGTGTCCCTTCTAAGCTCATTGAAGGAATATTTGTCCTAATAAAGGTGTGATTTGTTCACAACTTGATTCACTCTTAGTTACAGAACAAAACAGAGCGAGGGGTCCCTTTCACTTCTACCACTCTAACGTCAACCTTCTGTACCAGCCTGCTGCTCTGAGAACATAATTTCATTTCCCCCGCTCTCTAATGGGTCCTGAGTGGATTTGTGAATTTGATTTTTAACTTACCCTTGTGTTTCCTTTCTCTTTCCCTCCAGAGGTTCCTGGTCCCACAGCTGGTTGCTTCCTGCCAATCTCCAAATATGTTGTGTTGAGCTGAACAATTTTATTACAGGCACAGACATCATGATGAGCTGCAGAATTTACCACTGACTTAAGAGGAGTCAGTGGTAAATGTTTGCAGTGGAATTGGTGCTTGTTCAGAGAATATTATCCTTGTTTTCATGTTACCTGAAGTGGTAATGTTGCCTGAAGAATATTTCGTCCCATTCATGCATTGATTTCTTGTCTGCATTTAACCAGAGCTGGAATCTCACCTGGTGACATGGTAATGTTCAGCTGGGTGTTGTCTAAATAGCGTTGCGTTTGTTTTTAGTAAAATCTGAGTTAAGAAGGGAAGGAGCTGGAGGAGGCTAAAATAATCTGCTCCATCGAACATAAGAAAGAAGATGATAAACATCCTGAATAAACATGAGGCACTGACAAGGAAACAACCATATTAACAAAGAAGCAGCACTGCTTATCACTGAGACGTATGTGTAGCATTATGTCCTCTACTCCATCATCTGTCCTGGCCTCTTGATTTTAAAAGCAGATTGAGATTTAATGCTATAGTCTTTAAGTATTTTTTTTTTTTTTTTTTTTTTTTTTTTTTTTTTTTTTTTTTACATTTTAGGAAATTATTTAATTTGATGATCTGAACATGTTCTAAAATTCAAAGTAGGTAATCTATGGTCATTTTTATTTTACCATAGTCCCTCATGTGGCCTCTGAAGCTGAGCAAAGCCAAGGAGCTCTACTTCATCCATTCTTTTACCAATAAACTGTGTTTGTCTGGACTGTTTGGTCACTCAACCAGTATACACTACAGGATGCAAGAATCAGTCAGCCTGTCAGGTTGGGTGGAGGTTTAAAGAGGACCCAAATGCAGAGACTGAACCTGAAGTGGTTTCTTGCAGATTTAATAACAAAAAGGGTAACAGAAGAAAAACTCCACAAACATAAATCCAAAAATCCAACAAAATACAGAAAACCAGGAATACTCACAACAAGGAGGCAAAGAAATGACGACAAACAAGCAAACAGTGACTGAGCAGGAGGTGTATATATATGGAAGAGAGAAACAATGACTGGGCTAATTAGCAGATTGGGAGCAGGTGTGACCAGGGGAGTCTAGAAGGGAGCTAGGGGAAAGGAGACTGACACAAGAGGGCAACAGACAGCAAACAAGAAATACCTAAGAAATCAAATACAATCAATAACAACTGGAATAACACAAAATGGAAATAAAACCAATAAAAACTCAAATATAAAACTTAACAGAACCAAAACCATGACAAGCCAGCACATCGGCCAGTGGGAGATGCTAAATCCACTAAGGCGGGAAAGCCANTATCCAAGCCAGGATTGCCCAGAGCCAAAAACTGGTTTAAAAGACGTTGAAAAGGAAACATGACTTACATCCAAACGACATCTACATTCGGTTGAAAAGTGAAAGGTGAAAAGCCGTAATTTTAGATTGTTGAAAAGACATCAAAACCTGGTTTTGTAAAAATTTTTTAGCATCTATTGTTGGACTAAAGTGGGAAAAATTAAGACAGACCAAACACAGTCCAATTTTCAATAATTATTTCTGGACTAAATCAAGAGTATGACGGACTGACCAGATTAAGCCTAAAGACGTACTTCTAAATGACGTCTGGTGTGTGGGGGATGGGGCTAGGCTTGTGTGGCACTAGCTTACATTCTCAGCGGACCTGTAATACCTGTGAAGTCAGTCTGTAGACTGAACTATCAGGATAACTGTGGAAGAGGAGGCAGAGGGAGGATAGCATAATCATCTATCATCATGTCTAATGAAGCGATTAGTGCAGTGTTCAACCTTGTGTTACATTAGCCTTTTGTTCTTATACTGGTTGGATGTAATTATGCTCTATAGTCACACACATCTAGCTCTGCATAAGCACACATGTAAAGAGGCTTGGCTTTCATCTGGCTGAAGCAGCATCTATACCATGCTGCAGAACTTTCAGTGATAACTCACCAAGGAGCTGTCCATTAGCACCACAAAATAATCCATATCTGTCAAGGCTCAGAACAAAGGACCCAGTATTTTAAGGCAAGGCAGACAGGAAGATTACTCAAAAAGCACTTATTCTAAAATGATGGATTTGCGATGGCAGTTAGGGTGGAACCTCTGCAGGAGGGAAACACAGGTTAGTGACCATGTTAATCTGGCAAAGGATGATGACAAAAGAGTGAGTCACTAACCCGGTACTAAAGTTCAGTCCATGCCCAGAGGAAGAGGTGGATTCCAGCGGCACAGCTGTCAACACGACACCAAGTATGCAGCCCAGACAGTTTCAGACACTGAAGTCTTGAAAACATTAGAACTAACAGGAGATCAGATTCAAGCAGACGAAGGAAAGCAGGGCAATCCAAAGGACGAAGCCAGAGCCGGTGTCGAAGAGGCTCACAGTGGTCCAGGCCAGAAGATCAGAGATCCGAAGAGGAACAAAAGGGAAATCCAGGTTGGTGTCAGGAATCAGTACCAGTGTCGTTAACACTGGATGGTTAACAGATGGATGGATGGCATTGTGTGTTACAGTTACAGCAGCATGCTTCAGACAAACAGAACGAGGAGGGGGGTGATACGTGGAAGATGCGTCCTTCTCATATAACCCTCCACAGCTATAATGCATCCAAACTTTATCTGTCTCCTTCATATGAATAATGGCACCAAACGTAAATAAATCATTTTAAGACGTCTTAAGGGATCAATTACATTAGCATCTCGGATTGCATCAACACTAGTTTCTGCTCGTACCGATCATCTCTCCTGGTTTGATGGCGTCGCTGTTTACTTTGCTGCCTGCAGAGCTTTGATGCTCCTCTGCTGCAGAGAAACATGGAGCTTCGAACAGAAGCAGCAAAGTCCACCATCAGGTCACTATATGCTCTTCTTCTGCTTCCATGTTGCTCCTCTTTTTGTCTGGTAGATTGATTGACTCATGCCTGCATCACCTGGCGTTACTTCCTCTTTCTGTACCGCCCACTGCTGATGATAAAGGACTCTGTTCCACAGCTGGTCGAAACAGGCATCAGCTCGTAACCAAGACCCAACGTTCTGCAGCATGGACTCCAAATTTCAAGAACGAAGGTTCTGCAGTTGGAAAAGAGGAATCTGTGTGTTTCTGATTCTCAGCAGCAGTGCAGTGACAACCCCCATTAACATAAGGCCTGAGCTGGAGATGGATCGCCTCTCTGTTGGTTCCATCCAACCGTTGATTGATCTGTTAGCAGCTATTTCCCTTACAGTCCTTTGATTAAGTACTAGTTGTCTTTGGCTTAAAGGACCGGTGTGTGTGTGACTGGAGGCCAGCCCTCAGCGGCCTCAGCCGGGGGGTCTTTCAGCTCTTTATTTAGCCCCATTCTTTTCATATTCATTCTACTGCTGATAGAAAACCACAGGTTGCCATGCTCTCCATGTGACAGTAGAGCAGTGTGTGTTCACTGCAAACATCACAGGATAAATAAGTCAATTTTTTCTGGAAATACATTTATTTCCCCTTATTTTGAGCTTGTAGGTCAGGCAATTTTCCAGTGGAAAAAGATGATTCACATTTAGAATAAGAATTAACATCTTNTCGGATTGCATCAACACTAGTTTCTGCTCGTACCGATCATCTCTCCTGGTTTGATGGCGTCGCTGTTTACTTTGCTGCCTGCAGAGCTTTGATGCTCCTCTGCTGCAGAGAAACATGGAGCTTCGAACAGAAGCAGCAAAGTCCACCATCAGGTCACTATATGCTCTTCTTCTGCTTCCATGTTGCTCCTCTTTTTGTCTGGTAGATTGATTGACTCATGCCTGCATCACCTGGCGTTACTTCCTCTTTCTGTACCGCCCACTGCTGATGATAAAGGACTCTGTTCCACAGCTGGTCGAAACAGGCATCAGCTCGTAACCAAGACCCAACGTTCTGCAGCATGGACTCCAAATTTCAAGAACGAAGGTTCTGCAGTTGGAAAAGAGGAATCTGTGTGTTTCTGATTCTCAGCAGCAGTGCAGTGACAACCCCCATTAACATAAGGCCTGAGCTGGAGATGGATCGCCTCTCTGTTGGTTCCATCCAACCGTTGATTGATCTGTTAGCAGCTATTTCCCTTACAGTCCTTTGATTAAGTACTAGTTGTCTTTGGCTTAAAGGACCGGTGTGTGTGTGACTGGAGGCCAGCCCTCAGCGGCCTCAGCCGGGGGGTCTTTCAGCTCTTTATTTAGCCCCATTCTTTTCATATTCATTCTACTGCTGATAGAAAACCACAGGTTGCCATGCTCTCCATGTGACAGTAGAGCAGTGTGTGTTCACTGCAAACATCACAGGATAAATAAGTCAATTTTTTCTGGAAATACATTTATTTCCCCTTATTTTGAGCTTGTAGGTCAGGCAATTTTCCAGTGGAAAAAGATGATTCACATTTAGAATAAGAATTAACATCTTATTTCAAGTGCATATTATCCAATGATTCTATGTTAAGGGTCAGAATACTTGTTGCATTGGCCAATCATCTTATTTACCTGCTGATGAAGTTCTTACTTATCTATAGATGAGTTTCTAATATGATAATCAGAATTTTGCTGATGGAACCTGTCACTAGGATCTTCTTTAAATGTTTTGTGTATAATTCAGAGGAGCCAGCTGTTTTAGTGCTGTTGGTCAGATCATCTGTCCATTAGTGAACTTTCCCCTAACCAGACTTTATCAGTTTCAATTATTTTAGAAGGACGAACATCATGTAAGTTATTATGTCTAAAAGTCCTAGAAGTCTAAATGCTCTAGTAGAACATGCAGCATCAGGAAGATTGTCTTTGTAAATTCAGACCATGTTTGGCTTTGCCTGACAAACAGCCTAACCAAAGAGGTTGAGGGGCCTTGGCGAGGTCTGCTAGGGCCAATGCTGCTCATTTCTTTTAAAATAATTGAAAAAAGCCAAAACGGTAGTCTCTTCAGGACTAAAGCTTAAACAATTAATGGGATTAATCGATTATTGAAATGATCATCAACTAATTTAGTCATCAATTAATTGCTAACTGGAGTATCGAGACTAAATTATGCCATTGGCTGACAGAGCTTCTCACTTAGAGCAGGAATCATATTAAAATTGTTAAAAAAATAAACATTTTGCATTAAAGGTTTAGAAAAATAAAACGTATTTGTTGGTTAATATCCTCTATCCAGAACTCCTCAAGAGGAAAAGTTTTAGGTTCACGTGGTTTAATTTAATAAAAAATCTTCTTTAAGGAACCTTTGGCTATCCGATTATTGATTAATCGATTTGTAAAATGTTGGCTACATATTACGTGTTTTTTCTCTGGCCAGAAGTTGGATGACAAATCCTCCCTCTTCAAGTTGGCGATCCAACGACAAACCCGTCCGTGGAGGATCAGGAATCAGAAAGGTAAAATAACTCTTTTTTTTTCACTTTTACCAGATGTATTCCAACATCCAGCTGCCATGCACGTGGGCATTGTCAGTTTCACTATAGCTCTGGTGAATTTCAATGGTGAAGTCCTCTGGAAATCTTCAATAATTGTTGTTGATTGCAGATGTGTCTAGTAGTTCCCATTGATTTAGCTTGTAAAGCGGGGAGAATGGCGCTAGGCTTACCGCACCGTGACATCACTGCTGGAAGATGGCAGGAGGGAGGGGTTACCATATTTGAACAAAAATGGCCTCTCCCAGACTCGGTGATCGCAACGAAAATTATTATTTTTATTTTGTTACTGATTAACGCTAAATTCATTAAATCACCGCGAATGTCTTGTTTTAGGTATAAATAATGATCCGTTGATGACCAGACTTCTCCTTTAAAAACTAAAAAACGTTCTATCACGTTCAAAACTTCCAATAAGTAGATTAAAAAGGATTTAAAATGCAATGCCGGCATTGCAGGTGGAAGAAAAAAATGTTTAGCTTCATTTTTTTATTAGATTATTTGCTGAAGAATTGAAGAAGTGAGTCCTTTGCAGTGGGGGGTCGGGTTCCTCTCTGCTCTGGAATTCTGTTACTTCATGAGGTTCTCACCTGAGCTGGTTTCACCTCCCTTTCAAGGACTGATTGAAATAAAGACAGACCACTGAATGAGAGGATGAGCCCACATGTTCATGCTTCCGATGATGCAGAAACAGCTGAAATGAGGCCTGCAGCAGAGCCCATCCCTACGCCGGCTACGTTTGTTCCGACCCATCACTCCCAGGAGGGTGACAGCTGTAAGGATGACAGGGTCTGGTGTGCTGCCCAGGGCAGCTGATTGGCAGTAGGAGGAGGGGTTTGATTGATAAGGCCCCCCCTGCTAAGTCACTGTCAGCTCCTGTCAGGAATCCAGCTTGTTTCACATCAGATGTATTAGAGCTACAGCTACACCCCCCCAACCCCAGCGTTAGAGGTGTGCCACGCTGCTTAGTTTAGCATTGATCCAATACCAAGTAAAAACAAGGGATCCCAGATAACATTACTGTTTAATATTTCACTTTGTTGAATCAACAAACCTTTGACCATTCAATGTTATTGTTGTTTTTTTCTTTGTCCAGGATTTGTAAAATAATTTAAAAAAATTAAAAGGAGACGTCCCTAATTTTTTCTATCTGTATAACATTTTATTTAAAAGCATAAGTCCAAATGATCACAATTCGTAAAAATAACTTTAATAAGGTCCTATTCAAAAATGGCGTGGAGATGAAGTTGCATTTTCAATTTCTGTGTTTACTGACAGACATATTGGACTGCAAAAAATGACCAGAAAATATATAACATTTTCTGAAAATAACTGTATTCTAATCTATTCTAAAATAACCAGGAAAATAAGATGATCTGTGTGGAACAAGAGTTTTAACCTTGAAATAAGGTTATTACATATTCTGTACTGAAATAGGATAATAGAGTTGTTGTTTTTTTTCTTCATAGAGCATTAGCTGCTAATAAATGGCTGGTATTCAATTATAAAACACTGGTGATTATAAGATTTAAAAAAAATCAACAATTGGTATAATAAACAAAAACATTAGAAATGATCTTTCACATTTATGTACTGTAGTGCTTTACCTTGTTGTACCACTGCACAAAGTGTAGGTAGATTAAACTTTAGCTTTGTCATTTTTTCTTTTTTTTTTTTCTTTATTCCGAGACGTCTTTAATTTATTCCAGGACGTCTTTAAAAATGAGATATTTATATAAAAAAGAGGAAAAACAAAAAAAAAAACATTAAGACACTCTAATATTCAACACATCCTTATTTCCATGCAGCATTGGTACAACAAAAAAAAATAATTCACTTAATTTCGAGGAAGCTGCTAGGTCCTTCTTCCATTTTGCTCAGCTTAGTTTAGTAATCTGCTGTTACTGCTTTGTTGCCATGGTGCCAACTTGGCACCATGGCAACAAAGCAGTAACAGCAGATTACT
>NW_015151113.1:216238-223279 GCF_000732505.1 Cyprinodon variegatus
GAGACTCATCCTACTGTTTTGTTGCCATGGTGCCAAGTTGGCACCATGGCAACAAAACAGTAGGATGAGTCTCAAAGCAGAGTTATAGTTTATTAGTGGTCATAGATTCAACCTTATACCTCTATTCTATAGTGAAAATGTAAGGAGAATCAAGACTCTCCTGTTTTCTAATTTGGTTTGTTTAAAAAAAAAATAAAGAAACAATCTGAATATATCTCCTCATTTTTTATGACATTCTAATGCTGAAGTTCTTTCCAGGTGCTGTAGAATCTGTAGCAGGTGGATCTATGCTTCAGTACATCAGGTGGTTTCTGAAAGTTACAGGATTCTGAAATTACTCTGAAAATGTGCTAATATTAGGAAATTTTATCAGTTTTTTAGAAGACATAAGTACTTTAAAATGCATGTAGTTTTGAATACTTTCAAAAGTGAATACCTTAAATTGAGTAGATTATGGACTAAGTACCTTTTAGTGGTAGTTGAGTAAGATTTGAGCATAAATACTTTTACTTTTACTCAAGTACTACTGTTGAGTGCTTTGTTTATTAATACTTGCAGGGTTAAGCTTTCTGTGTATTATAACATTGGTCAAACAGGGACTATGAACTTTAATGCCAACATTTAAGAAAAAGACATAAATCACCCCACAAGTCTGATTTTTCCAAAATAAAAATCCACAAAACAGTAATCTCAGGTCAAAAGAAACCTAAAGGCAGTCATACATCCAGTCAAATTGATTCAACATTTTCTATGGAAAATCAGCTGATTCCATCAGTATTGTTGTTCTTTAGCTTTATCTACCCAACATTACTAAATGTTCCACTCAGTCTGCTCCAAATGGAAATCCACTGGTAGCAGCCCTCATTCTTCTATGCTTCTACCAACACATGGACGGATGCTCTGCAGTGTAGAAAGACAACTTCCACCCATGCAGGTATGTGACAGCCTTGAAAGTATACCAGGGTAACTACAGAGATGACACAGAATACACTGAGCCTCTATAAGTATGAGCCTTTTAAATAAAAGTAAAAAATAGAAGGTTTGTTTTCATCAGTATAGTGTGAAGTGTCACATCAGAAAAGCTTGATGGAGATGGCAAAATTCAATTCAATTCAAAATGAAGGGGGCGCTAGTGACACCATTTCCTGTACCAGCCGTGTAATAATAGTTATAATAATAATAACGCTTTTTTTTTTTTTTTGACAACGCCTTTCAAAACACTTAAGAACACTTTCAACATTAAAAATAAAAATTAAACAGTAAAGAAATGGCTACCAAACATGTTATGTCAATAATGATCTAAAATAAGCAACAATAAGGAATCATTATGGAGATGTATTTATCCATCCTTACACCCTATCTATCCCAAACAAAAGCCATAAAACATAAATCAAATTAATATTTTAGAGACAAATGTACATTACATTAAGAACACATTTATCCATTCATTAATTATCATATGCAGACGCCTATCCCTGTAGTGGGGTCATGAGGGCTGCTGCGGTGGACCCTGGAAAGATCCCCAATCCATCGCAGATTAAGAAAACTGATATAACCAAATACTTTCTGGTGCTGATGTTCAAATAATACATTTAGATGTTGTGAATGGTACTCTTAAAACAAATAAGTTAGAATATTAAATATAATAGCCTTTGCCTTATTTAATAAGGACTAGATGAAAAGCAGTTTGGTCAGTAATGCATTCACACTTCTGTTCTGTTTATTTGCCAAACATCTTTCTTGTTATTCACATTGTGAATACAATTTACAAAAAAACCAAAGGACTTCCGAACTTCTAACAAGTGTCATTCTGAAAACTATAATAGTTTTGGTTGCAGGTGACCTAGCTCAACTATTAGAATTGTTTAGCATAATGTCTCATTGGAAACATTTCGTATAAGGACTCCAGCTTAACCAGTAAACTGATTGGGGTCCCACTATTCCTTTTAGAAATTCCATATCAATTCAACCAACTGCAATCGATTCATGAACTGCGCTCCAAAGACCTTAAATATCCAATCGTGAGAGTAGGTTTTAGAAAGCTTATTTGACAAAAAATAATCTTCGGCACTCTGACCCCAGCAGTAGACATTGAGCAGGTAACCGCCAGAGAGAATGAGCCGCTGTGGATGAGTTTTTTTTTCTATATGAAAAAGTTTTTGAATAAAGTCCCTGGATACATACATTAAACCAATCTGTAAATTCTAACTATAACTGACTTTATCTCACCTGCTCAGCTAATCACCTGATCATGCCCCTCCATCCCAGCCTAACTGCGGCAGTTTCATCTCCTCCACCCTTCTAAAGTCCGGCTCGATTTTGCGCAACTGCTCCTCACCAGTCTCAACCTTCGCTCAGCATACATTTAATCTTATGTTTGAATTATGAATTTGTAACTGAACAAAATGTTTCTGTAAGTGCTTCCTTCCATCCATCCATCCATCCTTTTGGGGCTGGTCACGTAGCAAAGATGCAGAGACTTCCTGATCCACACACACTTCCCTGCTCTGGGGGAATCCCAAGATGACACCAGACCAG
Organism: Cyprinodon variegatus; assembly: GCF_000732505.1. Taxonomy (NCBI): domain Eukaryota; kingdom Metazoa; phylum Chordata; class Actinopteri; order Cyprinodontiformes; family Cyprinodontidae; genus Cyprinodon; species Cyprinodon variegatus. Next base: position 218,777 of record NW_015151113.1, read on the forward strand.
CTCAGAGACATAGTTCTTGTGTGTCCTGGGCCTTCCATGAGGCCTCCTCCCAATAGGACATGACTGGAACACCTCCCAAGGGAGGCGACCAGAAGGCATCCGGAACAGATGCCCGAGCCACCTCAGCTGGCTCCTCTCGAAGTGGAGGAGCAATGACTCTTCTCCGAGCTCTTCCCGGGTAGCTGATCTCCTCACCCGATCTGGAACAGTGTGCCCACCCACACTTGGGAGGAAACTCATTTCGGCTGCTTGTGTTTGGGATCTTGTCCTTTCGGTCATTACCCTGATCTTATGACCATAGGTCAGGGTGGGGAATGTAGATCGATCGGTAAATCGAGAGCTTTGCCCCCCCGACTCAGCACCCTCTTCACCACAACAGTCCAACAAAGCGACCGCATCACTGCCGACGCCTCACCGATCCGTCTTTCGACCTCACGCTCCATCAGATTATATGTGCTTCCTTTATTACAAAACAAACAACAGTTGATTCCAAATGTTAAAAGGTAAACAACTATAGCCGTATGTCAGGTTTGTAAAGAAAATTTGTATTGATTTCAGTCATTATTCAAAAAGTATAAGAAACATTGTATTTACACTTATAAAATATTGCAAATTATTAACTTTGCTTGTATTTTCCATTTTTTCTAATTAAATTGTTCAATGGTTCTACTCTCTTCAACATATTACATCCACAATGTAAGTTTGTCTGGAAACTACACTTTTCCTATGAAAACTAAATAATGGAAATCGACTGAACTACAACAAAATGAACATAAAAAAAGTATATAATATTGAAAGAACACATTATGAAAAACGAAGACTACACAAGTTAAAAGGCAAACGTGCTTCAGCTGAAAAGATTTAAAATGGTATGTCACAAAAACATAAAAGGAATTAACAACGTGTGACAACTAATATTCTCAATGCATTCAGAATTGACTTTCAGGTGGGTGTCCAGGTAAGCCATCAGAGTAGTAACCAGGCTGTTCTCCTCGTCTTCTATTTCTGTTGAAGCCCACACAGTTATTATTGACGGTTGCAGGAAGAACTCATTAGAGTCGCAAAAGGAATCTAGTTTTCTGCTTTGAATGACTCTGAAAATGTACCACAGTTGATTTCATCTATTAATGAGAAATCTATTTCATATAGTGGAAATCTAATTTTACATGTTTTAGGTGAAAAAAGTCAAAGGTCCTTAGCATCAATCCAAGCAAAGTGAGTGTTCTTTCTGAAAAATGGGTCAGATACAATGACTTGAAAGTGTTAGGATTCCAGTTTTTGTGTTTTTTTTCTCTCCACCACCAGATGGGGTCCTGTCCTCGCTGGGCCTCCTTGCACACCTGCGGCTCATGGGGTCTTTACCAGAGGAGTATTTGAGCAGCAGGCTGTCACTAACTCAACGCCAGGGTGTTTGCCAGTATTGGGAAGCCTTCCGGTATCACTAAATAAGCCTGGACATTCTAGGGACCTTCAGGGATGAGGTGAGCTGTGTCTCCTGTGCTAGTACCACCTCCTGGAGAGCAGCTTCAAGTACTTTCCAATGTATCTGAAAAAAAAAGAAAAGAAAAATGTGCATTGCAAGACTGTCATATCAAAATAATGGACATAACACATATGATTATGAATGAATCTTAACTGTAAGNATTATGAATTTGTAACTGAACAAAATGTTTCTGTAAGTGCTTCCTTCCATCCATCCATCCATCCTTTCGGGGCTGGTCACGTAGCAAAGATGCTGAGACTTCCTGATCCACACACACTTCCCTGCTCTGGGGGAATCCCAAGACGACACCAGACCAGCTCAGAGACATAGTCCTTCCAGCGTGTTCTGGGCCTTCCATGAGGCCTCCTCCCAATAGGACATGCCTGGAACACCTCCCAAGGGAAGCGACCAGAAGGCATCCGGAACAGATGCCCGAGCCACCTCAGCTGGCTCCTCTCGAAGTGGAGGAGCAATGACTCCGAGCTCTTCCCGGGTAACTGATCTCCTCACCGGATCTGGAACAGTGTGCCCACCCACACTTGGAAGGAAACTCATTTCGGCTGCTTGTGTTTGGGATCTTGTCCTTTCGGTCATTACCCTGATCTTATGACCATAGGTCAGGGTGGGGAATGTAGATCAATTGTTAAATCGAGAGCTTTGCCCCCCGACTCAGCACCCTCTTCACCACAACAGTCCAACAAAGCGACCGCATCACTGCCGACGCCTCACCGATCCTTCTTTCGACCTCACGCTCCATCAGTCCATGTGTGCTTCCTTTATTACAAAACAAACAACAGTTGATTCCGACTGTTAAAACGTAAACAACTATAGCCGCATGTCAGGTTTGTAAAGAAAATTTGTATTGATAAAATATTATATAATAAATATTGCAAATTATTAACTTTGCTTTTATTTTCCATTTTTTCCAATTAAATTGTTAAACAACGCTGTTACAATATATTTACAACTACTTCAATGGTTCTACTCTCTTCAACATATTACATCTACAATGTAAGTTTGTCTGGAAACAACACTTTTCCTATGAAAACTAAATAATGGAAATCGACTGAACTACAACAAAATGAACATAAAAAAAGTATATAATATTGAAAGAACACATTATGAAAAACGAAGACTACACAAGTTAAAAGGCAAACGTGCTTCAGCTGAAAAGATTTAAAATGGTATGTCACAAAAACATAAAAGGAATTAACAACGTGTGACAACTAATATTCTCAATGCATTCAGAATTGACTTTCAGGTGGGTGTCCAGGTAAGCCATCAGAGTAGTAACCAGGCTGTTCTCCTCGTCTTCTATTTCTGTTGAAGCCCACACAGTTATTATTGACGGTTGCAGGAAGAACTCATTAGAGTCGCAAAAGGAATCTAGTTTTCTGCTTTGAATGACTCTGAAAATGTACCACAGTTGATTTCATCTATTAATGAGAAATCTATTTCATATAGTGGAAATCTAATTTTACATGTTTTAGGTGAAAAAAGTCAAAGGTCCTTAGCATCAATCCAAGCAAAGTGAGTGTTCTTTCTGAAAAATGGGTCAGATACAATGACTTGAAAGTGTTAGGATTCCAGTTTTTGTGTTTTTTTTCTCTCCACCACCAGATGGGGTCCTGTCCTCGCTGGGCCTCCTTGCACACCTGCGGCTCATGGGGTCTTTACCAGAGGAGTATTTGAGCAGCAGGCTGTCACTAACTCAACGCCAGGGTGTTTGCCAGTATTGGGAAGCCTTCCGGTATCACTAAATAAGCCTGGACATTCTAGGGACCTTCAGGGATGAGGTGAGCTGTGTCTCCTGTGCTAGTACCACCTCCTGGAGAGCAGCTTCAAGTACTTTCCAATGTATCTGAAAAAAAAAGAAAAGAAAAATGTGCATTGCAAGACTGTCATATCAAAATAATGGACATAACACATATGATTATGAATGAATCTTAACTGTAAGATAGGCGGTATCGTTTGTACCTGCATGGTAAAGAGGATTAACCCCTTAAGCCTGGCAGGCCTGGTAAAGGGCCAAACTAAAACCTGCTCATGTTTATCTGTTGATAGAAAATGGTCAAAACACAGTCACATGGTGTTTCATCCACACACCACTCAAATGGGGCTTTAAAGTCTCTAAAATATGTTTCAAAATTATTTTTTCACACGTACAATTTGTTTTATAGCTTTGTAAACAAATAAAATGAAATTTAAAATTCCACCTGACATGTCTGAGTCTGCGGGAGTAATGCAACAGACTGTATTCATTTTTAGTCACAGCCCCTCATGGCGGTATCATTGCAAACTAGAAGCTCAGAAGTTTCCAAGGAGGGGTCGGAGGAAATTATGCGACCATTTCATGTAATGTAACCAGAGTGCGTTACATAAGCTTGCTCTGTTATTATTGTTTTATATTCAGTTTTCTAATATTATTGGTAAATTTCAATGAAACAATGGCTAAATCTTAGACGCAAAGGATTTGTCTTATGCAAAAAGTCTCCAATAATGTAAATCAGCATGTTTGTCTTACCAGGTTATCTTTTATGAGTGAAAAGGGCATTTCTGCACTTTTGGCATTGTGCCAAAAATCACATTTCGACCTGGTGTTTTGCAGTGTTTATTTTAGAAAAAAATAAACACTACGATATTTTTCAATTTTTCTTGGTTTAATCACCTATAGATCAGACATAGTGACATTTAAAATAATGGTTCCACCTGAAACATATTCCTGAATTCCTTTTGGTCACACAAATGAAACAATTTTATGTCCAATTTATAGTTTGGGAACTGTACTTGCTTTAATTCACATATCTAATTTCTGGCCAAATTTGCTCAATTTGTCATTTGCATGTGAAGATATATATATATCGAACTGTTGGTAGCTGCTGGATGGACATGTGGCTGTGGTAGCAGCTGCTGCATCCCCAGGTTCACCACCAATCACATTGTGAAGTTTGCAGATGACACCACGGTTTTGGGCCTCATCAGAGACGACAACGACCTGGACTACAGAAAGGAGGTAGAGC